>NW_011963276.1:0-3255 GCF_000949405.1 Vollenhovia emeryi
GATAATAGTTCCGTGCAGTTCTGACCACTGGATATCACTAAATAATTACTGTAGCTTAGGTGACATGCCGATATTAATAGTTAACAATTATTTAGAGATAGCCAGTGGTTAGAACTGCACGGAACTATTATCAGGGAGCTTGGAACTATTGTTTAAAATCTCGCAGGAACCGAGAACTCATCGTAGCAGCACAGCATATCACCATAGCGTGGGTGCTATGCTGATATTAATTGTTAATAATTATTTAGAGTGAGCCAATGGTCAGAACTATGTTATAGAACTATAGAACTCGTCGAAAACTATAAAATTCAATTTAAAAATTTCGAGAAAATGATATATCATTTCTCAAATTTTATTTTTTTATAATAAATGACCAGAACTATTGTTAAAATTTATCAGGAACTATAGAACTATGTTGTATGCAAAGAGAACTCCACTTTTTTTATATGCTAACAATTGATATGCCAACTTCATACACATCTTAGATGTAAGGCAAGGCAGAGAAAAACGTAAGTCGTGAAAAACCATCCTCTTTTATTGATAAAATTGTAGCAGCACAGCATATCACCATAGCGTGGGTGCTATGCTGATATTAATTGTTAATAATTATTTAGTAATATATATTCTAAGAATTAATATAATCTAATATATTCTAAGAATTTAGGAATATATATTCTTTAAATATTTTATGAAGATTTGGTATATATAGGGTGTCATCTAATTTACGCCCACGATTCACACAGCCATATTCCTCATGAAATATACTTCATAAAATAATTATTATTAATTAAAGATTAGCCAGTCAACATTGCTTTATAAACGGACGCACGTTCGTGAGTCCGTCGTGGCTCACTTGCGCATACTAGTAGATGAGCAGATAATGAACGTGCATCCGTTGAAAAAGCCATGTTGACTGGCCACACTTTAATTAACAATATAATTACTTTATGAAGTATATTTCCTATGAGCAAGGATATCCTATGTAATATCTTTCAAAACTTTATAAACAAAATAGTTTTCTAAGTTTTCTAAAGTTACACGTTTAAATAAATACACATATGAATTATGTTACAAACAGAGACAGAGAGTAACCTTTATTTTAAATATCTATACATAAAGTAATTAGTAATCAATATAAATCAATTTTGATAGTCTGTCTTTTGCTTCTTTGACTGTCTGTCTTTTGCTTTGACTAGCCATGATTTAATCACTGCTTTAATATCCGCAAATGAGGCTGTATGTACTTTTTGTACCGCATCTATATATTCCATACCAAGTTATTTATCAATATTTATTATTTTATAGCAATTTATGAATCCATACATACTTAAAATTGTGGATGTAACATATAGCACCAAAAAATTTTTTTGCCTTTAAAGCCAACCCAACTGTATGTCTGAGCAATGCTGACAGAAAATAATTTTTGGAGAATTTTTCTAGTCATACTTTTGTATGATGTTCCTCCTATCTTTATCAGTTCTTTAACCTACCAGAATTCATGTTTAATAGGAATTCACAAAAATCACAAAATGACATAACTTTCTAAATTCTTCTAACTGACTAAATTTCTACTTACAAATTTGTTTGCATGCTCTTTGTTCAGCAAATATTCCTCTAATTCATGCATTGCTAATTCTGTCGTCAAGGGAAATGTGAATTTGTTAAGTATAGTATTATCTGGTTCCATACATAAGTTTGCTTCTTCTTTAGCACAAATATGTGCCGTTAAAGCACTAAATCTTGCGAAATTTGTATAACTCGTAAATTGATTATGTGTAATTGTCTCAGTACTTGCTCTTGAAAACCATCTTCTGAAAAATTATTTAACAGAACGAAAAAGTAGAATGGAAAGAATAGGTTTTATAACATCTTTTATGCTATTTTTGCAACAAAAGAATATGCTATATTTTATTATGGCTCTATAATTGAAATAAATTAATATACGAGTATTTCTTACCACTTTTATCACGACTAGTATTATTATAAATTTTATTCTTTTGCAATATCCTCTCATTTTCTATTATATTGCATTTGTTTTCTGAGAACCAACTAAAATATAACGGATCTTTCTTACACATTCAGATGGTATGTACGGTTTTATAGTAGTCAGATATTCTGAAATATTATTTACAAAATTTTTGGATAGTTTATTAGGAGCTTTTCCAAAAAGCCATAAATTAACGATAAGCTTCTTTACAACACCCAGACAAATTAGTTGCATGTATTCAAGTGGAAAACTTATAATCATGTCAAGACAAGGTATGCTTTCTAAAATTGATGTGCTGAGATTGTAGCTTTACGAAAATTTTTATCTGTTCTATTTATAGAATTAATGTTAGGAAAACAAACTCTACCTTTAATATACTTTCCTTTCTGCATACATTTCGTACATGAAAAGAAGCCAGTATGTCCTTCAGTATATATAATAAAAGATTTTGCTGGAGCGTCGCAAATGAAACCTTTAATGGTAAATGGTAAAATATGCTCGTGATACATGAATCCATTTTGCGTCAATAGTGTTGCATCTGCCATAAAATCTTTTAAAAAGTCATTTGTACTAGAAGGTTTTTCATAACCATGATATACTCCAACAAGAGAAACATGTGGATAACCAAAAATTGAGCATAATATTGGATAAATTTGACTGCTTGAACTCTTACTTAAGGGCAGGCCATCAATATTAATTAATAATTCTATTCTTTGAAGTGGTTTATTTATAAAAGAAATGAGTTTGTCTATTGCCTGTTTTATTCCTATGTGTGAATACGTTCCGGTCTATCTCCGGTTATACTTAGACCTACTTTCGTTGAAAGTTCTTACGGATTCTGTGATTGTGCTTTTCAGATAGTTTTGGATGAAAAATGTTTCTCTTAAAGTGCGACGAAGACGAGTCATACTGTATGGTAAATGACGAAGATGTCATTTTTGACGAAACTGCAGTGAAAAAAGGAGATACTGTTCAGTTTTATTACATGAAAAAGCGATATACAGGAAACGTCATTATGTTCTCCGGTTCGTTATTCCTTTGTATTAATTCTGTTTATAATTTGATAACTAGCATATTAGTACCTAAAACCTAAAACCTTTGAAATTTGGTATGCACGCTGTAGTTTTGAATAGAACTGTTACTTTTTCGAGGCTTCGAAGCTTTGAAAGACTTCGAAGAAACGAAGGAATCTTCGAAGGATCGAAGCTTCGAAGGATTTCGAAGGAGCGAAGGAATCTTCGAAGGAACGAAGCTTCGAAAGTTCGAAG
>NW_011963277.1:0-3255 GCF_000949405.1 Vollenhovia emeryi
GAATTTTTTTTTCTAACTTCTAACGTTCAACTACGTAAAAAAATGCCGGCATTTGATGGTACAAAGCACCGGAGATCTCGGCAGGAATTTTAAATGGCGTGAATGTAGGCGCGCGTGCAGTTTCCACGGTGAACGGGGCGCTTCCGGGGCCTCGTTTTCGTAAACAATTCTTTTTCTAACTTCTAACTTTCAATACGTACAAAAATGCCGGCGTTTGATGGTACAAAGCACCGAAGATCTCGGCGGGGATTTGAAATGGCGTAAATGTTGGCGCGCGTGCAATTTTCGCGGTGAACGGAGCGCTTCCGGGGCCTGATTATTATTCAAATATTTTTTTCTTAACTTTCAACATTCCAAGAATTTTAAATATTGTGTAATTTCGTGGCACAAAACTTTGATATTTTTCTTGAATTATTTGATATTTCAATATGTGTAATGTTTTTCGCTTTTTGATTGTTTTTTTATATTAATATTGTCAATTTTAACCCAGTTTTACTGTTTTTTTGCATATTTTCGTTCTTTTACTTCGGTTAAACTTCGAAAAAAAATTTTTTATTTTCGCTCGAAGATCGCTCCAAACTTCAATCACATTAAATCTTTCTGAAAATCGTGAATCTATATACCGTTTCTTTCCACATTAGTGCTACGCGCCGATTTCTTTTCCGGACATAACGCAGTTTATCATATACGTGGAAATATTGTCGTCAGCAGATTCACGTATTCGATTCGATGATTATTTTTCAAATGCAATTCGCATTTTTCTGATGCTATATTTAGCATTTAATCCCCTTCCTCCCCCCATTTTCCCCGTCCTGTAAAATAATTTTATTTTCTGGTGACAATATTTCCACGTATATGATAAACTGCGTTATGTCCGGAAAAGAAATCAGCGCGTAGTACTAATGTGGAAAGAAACGGTATATATATTAGATTCACGATTTTCAGAAAGATTTAAGATTTACAAGTTGGGCTACCTATAGTACATCTTGCCTTGTGACCCACATTGGCGTGTTACCATATATTGTTTATTATTATAACGTTTAATACATCAATTAATTAATAATTTGCCTATTCGTGGAATATTCATGAAAACAATTAAGATGCAAGTACAATATATGCAAAGGACCCCGCACAAAACACGGGGAAATTCGGTCCCGGCCAAATTCGATGAAACTATGCCATTTTGTGAGAAGCCTTCAATTGCGCACAGTACAATTGGACACAATGCAATTGCACACAGTGCTATTGGACACATAATATTGTGCACAGTTCTTTTGCGCACCGTTCAATTCGACACCGTTGCTTTTGGACACAGGGTAATCAAAATATAATTTAAAACACAGACACACACGTATGCATGTAGAGCCCTATTTGGAATTTGTGCTAATTTATTAATAATAATTCTTTCTAAATCAGCGTTTGTTAAATTGGACACAGTTTTTTTACGCACAGTTATTTTATGCACAGTTCAGTTCCCACATGTCAGTTTCGCACATTTCAGTTTCGCACAGTTCACTTTCGCACAGTTCACTTTCGCACAGTTCACTTTTGTACATGTCAGGTTCGCACATGTCAGTTTCGCACAGTTCAGTTTCATTGCACATGTAACAGATACAAGGTAAAGTAATCAAGAATTAGAAAAACATATCAAGTAAAATCAACTATTTTATAAAGCAGAACATTCTTGTGTACATCTAGAATGTCTTAACATATCGGCCGGAAAAAGAGATTTGGAAAATTTACAGTCAAGTTTGACACTTTAAAAGAATAACTCATAACGAGAGGTTAGGAAATCTGTCATAACAATCTTATGAGCTACCCCTTCTTCTTCTTCCTTTTCATCTTCTTTCTATGATTATATGATAAGACAGTTTTTCGCGCAGCATACAGTAGATATATATAAGTACGAGCGACAATGCAAAAGTATTCTTTGATTTATAAGTAGCGTTCTAGTTATTTTTAATTCTAGGTTTGTTCTCTTTGTTCTTTCGTGTCTTCCTTCTGTTACCGCCATGTTGCAGTTGGCAATATTTTTTTGGTTGGTGTACCTGCTTCTAGAGTTAGTTAGTCTGTTGAGGTCTGAAGAAAGAGCGCACATGAAGATCGCGAGACTCAAGAAATAAAGCTCGTCTCAACTACTGTTAGACAGCACTGTCATTTTTCTCCTTGTCTCTTCGTCTCCCATCACAGTCCCAACAGGTTATGGACCCAGGCACCTTAGCCGCTCTGTGATAATTGTGTGGGAGAGGGCTACGAGAGAGAGAGAGAGATCGCGAGTCGCGTGACCGTTGTGCGGGTAGTTATATTGGTGGACGTTGTCGCCGTCGTGACCTTTCGGACGCACGAGAAAAGTAGTCATTATGGGTGATGAGATCTCGGTGCGAAACGTTACAAAATTCGACGGGACAAATTTCCAGGCCTGGAAATTCCAACTAAGACAAGTGTTTGTTGCGTCAGGAATACTCGACGTGGTCGACGGAACGAGAGTTAGGCCACCAGAAAGTGACTCGGCGGCCGGAAAAGCATGGGTGAAGGACAATGCAAAAGCCATGTTCTTAATGTCGTCGTCAATCGAATATGGACAGCTCGAGAGTCTACTAATCTGTACAACTGCGAAAGAAATGTGGAACAAACTGAGTCGAGTCCACGAACAAAAGAGTTCGTCGAATAAAATATTCCTTCTGCAAAAATTCCACGAGTACAAAATGGCCGCGAGTGACTCGGTCGTACAACATATATCCAAGGTACAGAACATGGCCGCACAGCTAACGGACATAGGCAAGACTATAACCAATGCAACAGTTATCGCAAAAGTTCTCGCGAGTTTAGTGTCGAAATACAGTCCATTTCTGACCGCGTGGGATAGCGTGGACCCAGAGAGACAGACCATAGAAAATCTTCAAGAGCGGTTGATCAAAGAAGAAGCGCGGTTGAGCGTAGATAGTGATTCGACGAGTGCGTTGGCGGCCCTGCGACATGGCGGTGTATCACAAGACCCAGTAAAGGACGAGAAGAAGACCCGTCGCTCAAAGAAGTATGTTGAGTGCTACAGGTGTGGTGGTAAAGGACATTACGCCCGTGAGTGCTACAATAAGAAACGCGATAACAGTGATCAAGAAGACGGCCGCTCTAATGACTGCGCATTTATGGTGGAAACGCGTGGTACATGAGTACCGGAAACATGAGTAAGTACAGAGAGCCATCTACCGAACTGTGCAAGCAACTGCTGAGCGCCGAGCAAAACAAGGTGTGGCT
>NW_011963278.1:0-3256 GCF_000949405.1 Vollenhovia emeryi
CCGGACTTAGAAATTTTTCGATCGGCGTTCAAATATCTGATATTTAGCGATATTTAATATCTAGATGTTCATCATATACGTTTTGTTTACGATTAAAACATTTTTTCAACGCAGAATGTCATGCTAGTTGTAAAGGTACGTCGAAGGTAGGATAAAATGTAGAAGTATTTATGTAGGATATCTGTTTGAGATTCCTCCAAGTATCTCATTTGGTACTACCCTCGCCATCTCACGGTTATTCGTAAGGCCCGGTGGGACCGCGTGCGCGACCGCGCGACCGTGTAACAAGCGCGTGACGGGCACGTGGAATCGGCTCCCGGGCTTGCGCGCAAGCTCGGAGAGCACCAGTAGTCGAGTGAAAGCTGTCATCGTAAGGTGTGAAAAGTTCGCATCGGCTGACGAAAGTATCGCGCTCGCGCTCACGGAAACGAGTTCCATTTCAGTGCTCGTTAGCTCAATCGGGACAGACTCATAAGTTAAGTGCACAAATCGAGTGCATCGGTGTTCTGCGCAAAGGCCTCTCACTTTGTACGTGCACGCTCGCTTATAGCCGGCCACCGGCTCAACGGGCGGCACATCCCCGACGGTCTTGTGCGAACAAGAGAGCTCGACGGACTCGCTCACCTCAATTCTACACCAAGTAACTCTCAATTGTAAATAGTGTACATACAATTAAACGTACAACTCATTTTAGGAAACGGTATTGTAGTCATTCTCGCCACGTTGCACGTCCTTTCTCACCCCCCGATCCACTCGCAGCGTTCAAGGAGATTTCGCGATCATTCGATCTCATGACGAGAATCGAATGTGAGGAAATTTCCCAAACAATATCAGAAAAATATCAGGAAATATGAATTAAAGATAGAAAGTCTTTAAAATAATATAATTTGTTCTCATGGTTGAATTACATACACAATTGCGTGAGGTGTAACTATTTTTTCGGGCGATACAAAGCTTAAATATTTGAACGATGGTCGAAAAATTTTTCAGAGTTCCGAGTAGTTCTGAGTGGAGTTCTAGGCAGTTCTCGACGAGTTCTAATAAAAAGTTTTATGGCGCAAAACGATCGGACCAACGGTTCGCTAAATATCTGATATTTGAACGTCGATCGAAAAATTTCTAAGTCCAGAGGTCGAAAAATTTTTCAGAGTTCCGAGTAGTTCTGAGTGGAGTTCTAGGCAGTTCTCGACGAGTTCTAACAAAAAGTCTTATGGCGCACCACACTTAAGTGACTCAATTCAGAGATACGCGTCATTTTTTACTAGTTTCTAAAATGTCATTTAAAGTGTGTAACTTTTTATATTTGTTAAAAATTTTTTTAGTCAGCGAGAACTCTTCGAAATAAACGTAATAACGATATAAATCACTTAGAACTATTGTATCTCAAAATAAAATTTTCAAAAATTTTTATTATTTTTTAATTAACCGAAAATTTTTTTATGTATCAGGAACTCTAGATAATCGCAAAATGAAGCTATTAGACCATTCAGAACTATTCGATCTCAAATTTCGATAAGAAGTTGGCACCCGATTTTTAAATTTTAATTTCTGATCGTTAATCAGCAGAACTCTTTTTAGAAAGTATTGGGAACTCTTAAGCTCTTCAAAAAGAAGCGGGAACTCCAGTAGTCAGAACTACAAAATTTTAAAGTTGGGGTGCAAAGTTAACACACGCGCACGATTACACGATTTTCGAGGTAAATTGTAAGAGAAAATTCTCCCCCCCCCCCCCCGTGTACGCGCGAGTACAAAATATCATTCTTACTCGGCGAGATTGTCTACGGTTTTCTATACATTTTTTAATCAAATGTTACAATCGTTTGTAGCTGATTACTTCTGTTATCATTTAAACTACTAAGAAACAATATTCGCAAATGTATATTAACTTTTCTCTTTTTTAAGTATTTTATTTTATATTTTTATATTATATATCTTGATTACCTTTGTCTCGTAAATTTCGGAACATGTGTGTGTTTCCGTGGCGTAGCGAGGCGGTCGAATTTTTCATCACTTCGAGCTCCTGATCGGTCAGCACGCGCCTCTTTAGTCTCGCTGAAAATATGAGAATTGCGTATGTCACGTCGAGAGAGGTTTATCGAAACGTATGGCGATCGCAACGCGTTTCTAATATGATGGCTGTGCTCCAGAAAACACGCATATATCAAAGAGGCGACAGACGCGTACGTGGTGACATCCAATCGAGTTTGCTTTATATTTCGAATAAACGGGACGAGCGACTGCGACAAGACTGGACAATTTTTATCAGTAGAGAAATAAGAATTTGAAATTTTCTCTTTCCGAAAATTCCCGAAACAATATCTGAATGAAAGATATATTTGTTGTCACGAATGCCATTCATTTTTAATAAGTTGGAACTAGAACTTTCGATTGGACACGTGTTTTAAGATTCACATGTGCCTGTGTACGTGACACATGTGTTCGAATATTCGTGTATGATATTCGTGAACACGTGTCACATTCACGTGTTCATGGAGGATTCACGTATATGAAGATTCTTTATATTCGTGTATGTACACGGGTTAAAACATGGACAAGTTAAATACACGGATTACACGTGTAGTCTAGTACGCGTGTACTAGGGAGCTCTAGTTGGAACACGACTCCAATTAATTATTTTAATCGGCTGCCTGAATAATTCTCGTTGCGAAGATTAGAACGGACGTTTATTACGGTAAATCAACGGTTGTACGTACGTCGTGATTCGTCGTCGATGACACTGTCGAGAAAGTCCTGCGGAGTCATGTACAGTTGACCATCGTACGCCGCTGATGCAAACTTTATGAATCTCTGCTCCCTCGAAGTCAGTTTCACCGCTTTATGCAAATCGTCTTCTCTCTGCAAGAGTAAATTGGCGCGATTAGCGAAAGCACGGCATTCAACAATTTTCTTTTCCTCCCTTTCGGGATCTCTAAATTAAAAAAATCAAGAATAAAGACTTACTGTCGCCAGTAGGTAATTAACTAATGTAGGAAATTAATAATCGACACAACTGGCAAACTTTAATTAAAGAAATTTATTGCGAAACGTATTTCCTCGGCCAGGGTTTGAACCTGGACCCCCCTACACTCGAGGGGCGGGACGTCTCGTATTTTTCGCAATAAATTTCTTTAATGAGAATTTGCCAGTTGCGTCGTTTATTAATTTCCTACATTAGTTAAGAAAAAATTGCTCGAAATATCTATTTCGATATAATTACATAGAGTCGTCGCGGCGTCGATGTATTTTTAAATTTTTT
>NW_011963279.1:0-3256 GCF_000949405.1 Vollenhovia emeryi
TGTAGTATATTGTTACACATAAAATTGCAAATGTACAAATATATATTGCAAATATAAATATTTTATTTACAGTTACACGAAAGTCAAGAGAGAGAGAGAGAGAGAGAGAGAGAGAGAGAGAGAGAGAGAGAGAGAGAGAAAGGGAGTGTGTATGTGTCTATGTGTAGTATATTGTATACAGATAATATTGCAAATATGAATGTTTTATTTATAGTTAAATGATAATTATTATATTTCATTTATAAAGTAATTATTACTTTTTCAGCATAATATATCTATATTTTTATGTATAATTACATAATTTATTTTTATTCATTAATTATTCATTATTTATTTTTTATTATTTTATTATATATTTTATATAAAACGAGCAATGGCGCGCGCGAAGCGCGCGCTTTGTATTGTTCTAGTATTATTAAAAAGTGAAAGTGTTAAATTTACTTGTACGGAAAAATAATACTGTCTGTTGCTGATGAAAATTCTTTATACATTTTTATAGTAAACAAGCGCATAAAAAAATGATCGCGCATCTTAACACACGATTTAAAGCTGCACCGGCCATTCCCAGTATCCAAAAATGTCAAGCATTTATTCCACTTGATGGAAAAAAGTTGATGATAAAAGAATTTTCATCAGCAACAGACAGCATTATTTTTCCGTACAAGTAAATTTAATACTTTCACTTTTTAATAATAAAAATGTAAAAATCACAAAATCTAAAAAATTTATAAAAAATTAGAAATTTGCACATGGCTTCTTCATAGAGGAAGGTTTAGGAGCGAAATCTAATTTTTTTCAATTATTCTTGAAAGTGTGCAAATTAGAAATTTGCACATTGCTTCCTCATAGAGCAACGTTTAGGAGCGAAATCTAATTTTGCACGATGTTTCTTGAAAGTGTGCAAATTAGAAATTTGCACCTTGCTTCCTCATCATTGAAGCGTGCAAATTGGAAATTTGCAAATTTCTTTCTCATCATTAAAGTAGCCAAATTAGATATTTGCACATTGCTTCAATTGTTATGGCTTCCTCATAGATGAAGCTTTATGAGAGAAATCTAACTTTACTACGATGTGTCTTGAAAGTATTCAAATTATTCTTATTTTGCTCTTAAAGCTTCCTCTATCAGGAAGCCATGTGCCAATTTCTAATTTGCACACTTTACTTTAATTTAATTTTTTCTAATTATAAATTTGCACATTGCTTCCATTGTTATGGCTTCCTCATAGAAGAAGCTTTAAGAGGAAAATAAGAATAATTTGAATACTTTCAAGAAACATCGTAGTAAAGTTAGATTTCTCTCATAAAGCTTCATCTATGAGGAAGCCATAACAATTGAAGCAATGTGCAAATATCTAATTTGGCTACTTTAATGATGAGAAAGAAATTTGCAAATTTCCAATTTGCACGCTTCAATGATGAGGAAGCAAGGTGCAAATTTCTAATTTGCACACTTTCAAGAAACATCGTGCAAAATTAGATTTCGCTCCTAAACGTTGCTCTATGAGGAAGCAATGTGCAAATTTCTAATTTGCACACTTTCAAGAATAAATGAAAAAAATTAGATTTCGCTCCTAAACCTTCCTCTATGAAGAAGTCATGTGCAAATTTCTAATTTGCACAATTTACTTTACTTTACTTTACTTTAAATTAATTTACATTTTTTCTAATTATATATTATATTCTTCTTCAGTTTTTCAATCCAAATTTCATATATACGTATTTCATTAAAATATGATTAATTACTTCTTCAGTCATACACTTCTGAAATTTTTGGAAATCATAATTAAACAAAATTTGCGATAGTTATAACGACCACAGACACTTCTTAAAATATGATGAGGAAGCAAATTGCAAATTTCCAATTTGCACCTCCCCCCTCCGTTTTAATAATGTTCGTGCGTGCGTGCGTGCGTGCGTGCGCGCGCGTGTGTGTGTTTGTGTTGTATATGTGACGCAACTAAATGGAACATCAGGGATGGCGTTCAAATCCTATCTTGGAAATTTTAAAAGTTATTCAGGGATAATGCTAGAAGTACCATAACTTTGAAACCTCATAACTCAAAAAGTACTTAACGCAAACATACTTTATTATATCGTTTTGGAAAGCTATTGAAATAAGCTACAAGAATATGTAATGAAAAAGGAGGATTACATATAAAAATTTCAAAGTGATCTTTAGCTAACCTTGATAAAGCTATTCAAGATCATACTGATATTACTATGAAATGCGCAAGAAAAAAAGATACAACATTAGTCTTTAACAGTTTTTTTCTATCATGGATATTCAAAAGTTATTCATGGAATTAAAAGTACGGTAAATTTCAGACCTAATAACTCAAAAAGTACTTAACGAAAACATACTTTATTATAGCGTTTAGGAAGGCTGTTGAAATAAGCTACAAAAATATTTAATGAAAGAAGAGAGTTCCATATAAAAATTTCAAGGTGATCTTTAGATAACCTTGATAAAGCTATTCAAGGTCATACTGATATTACTATGAAATGCGCCACTGAAAACGATGCAACTTTAGCGTTGAACATTTTTTTCTATCTTGAATATTTAAAAAGTTATTCAGGAATTGATACGAAGTACCGTAAATTTCAATCGTCATAATTCCAAAAGTACTTAACGAAAACGTACTTTATTATCGCGTTTTGGAAAGCTATTGAAATAAGCTACAAGAATATGTAATGAAAAAGGAGGGATCCGCATAAAAAATTGAAGGTGATCTTTAGATAACCTTGATAAAGCTCTTCAAGGTCATACTGATATTACTATGAAATGCGCCACTAAAAACGATACAACTTTAATGTTTAATATTTTTTCTATCTTGGATATTTAAAAAGTTATTCAGGATTTTCAACGTAAATATACATATATATGTATGTATAAACTGAACCCTTGCACCGATTATCGTCAAATACAATACCAGCCATCTCTTAATCACATTCAATAAATGTGCCAAAGTAGAAGGCAATATCTCAAAAATTGCGGAGGTGAGAGCGCGGACAATTTTTGCGCACACACATACACACACACAGACTTTTTTTAAAAAATGTGTTTTTTGAGTTTTTAAAACATTCTAAACCCATTGGCAATAAAAATGCGATTTTTGCATCTACAAGTGTGTACATTTCTTCATTACATTGTGTACCATCACTTCTGAAACACCCTGTATAATGAAAAAGAGGGGCCTCTACCTATGTTTATTAGGACTTTTTGCTATAATGTATACATTTCACCATTACATTTT
>NW_011963280.1:0-3256 GCF_000949405.1 Vollenhovia emeryi
ACTGTCTCCGACTGTTACACGATGGCCGAAGCATATCTTCGCAATTTCGGTAGATATTCGTGTTCTGTCATCGGATACAGTCTTTTCGTCGTATACACGCTCGTACTACCGTCAGTCTCACTGCCTCCGACTGTTACACGAAAGGCGCAGCCTAACTTCGCCATTTCGGTAGATATTCGTATTCTGACATCGGATACTGTCTTTTCGTCGTATACACGCTCGTACTACCGTCAGTCTCACTGCCTCCGACTGTTACACGAAAGGCGCAGCCTAACTTCGCCATTTCGATAGATTGTTACGTAATGGATTACGTTATGGGCTCTCTATTTAGTTTTCAGGCAACCTGCATTCACCGGCTATACCTGGGGACGCCGAGAGCTTTGGAGAATTATCGAATGCAGTCAGGTGATCAATCAAATAAAAATTCTTATTAAGTCAATTAAATTTCTTCAAATAAAACTCGTATTAAATCAATTCAACTTCTTATAGATTTTAATTAATTCGACTCATTAAATCGAACTAACTCACTTGAATCTACTCAGGCTCTTATTAAAGGTATGAAAGGCTTTGTTAAAATACACCAAGATATAAATTATAGAGTTATTCACGAAGCTATTCAATAAATATAGAGATATCCTTACGAGATAAATCAGTATAAATCTTGTTAAAGTAAATAAAAATCTTATAAAATCTTATTAAATCTTGTTAATTCAAGCAAAATGTGTACTTTAAGCAAATCAAACTTCTATTAACACAACTGCTTACGAAAGGTTAAGAAAAATCAATTGAATTTAAAATATTATATTAAAAGGGTTAACTCTTCTTTATTTCAATTAGATCTTAATTAATTTTAATGAAATTCGTATTAGAACTGACGAAATCACTTACTTAAGTTAATTCAGCTCTTATTGGCGCTTGAGGGAAGAAGGCTACTTTGACGTAGCACTCTGACGTAGCTTAGAGCAAAATGGCTGCTCAGGGCCTAAGCTTATGTCTTACTAGGCTTAGGGCCTATGCTTATGTAGCAAGGGGCTCGCACGAGAATGGCTGCTCTGACGTAGCTTGTGACGTAGGTTCACACAAAATGGCTGCCCTTTTCAGAGGCTTATATGGCTTGATGCCAAAACTGGTTCGATAGCATATAAAATTGTGTAAAAGCTTATGAAATCGTATTAAAATGTATAAAAATCATATAAAGACATATAGAATCGTATAGAATGGTATGAAAGCATATGAAATAGTGTTAAATCACGTAGAATCATATAGAATAATATAAAACGTATAGGATCGTATCAACTCGTATTAAATCATATAGAAATCATGTAAAAGCGTGTTCAATCTTATAAAAGCGTATAAATTATATAGGATCGTATTAAATGTATTGAATCATGTAAAGTTATATATATGTAAAAGCATTAATGAATATAAAATGGCATTAAATCATAGTAATCTTATTAAATAGAATTAACTCATTTAAAATAATATAGTATCGTACAGAATATAAAGTCGTATGTAACAACCGTATTAAATCATGTATAAAAATCTTTCAAGTACCATATAAAATCATATAAAATCGTATTAAATCGTATTAAACGTATAAAAAGCATATAAAGACATATAGAGTCATATAAAAATCATATAGAAACACATAAAGTCATGTACTTAAATCATGTAAAATCGTATAGCATCAAGGGAAGTGGTATTAAATCCAATTGAATGTAAAATCGTATATAGAAATAGTATTAAATCAAATAAAATAGTATTAAATCATGTGTATTAGTATCAAATCATGAAGAATAGCGTTAACTCATATTAAACCATATAAAAGTTATGAAAAAGTGAATAAAATAATATTAAATCGTATATAATTAAATCAAATCAAGTAAAGTCACATGAAATAGCATTAAATCGAATAAAATCGTATAAAATTGTATTAGAGCATATAAAATGGTATAGAAACATATAAAATTATATAGCATCACATAGAAACATATAGAATATAAAGTCATATATAAAAACCATGTTAAATCATCAAATAAAATCGTAAAAAATCATATCAAGTCAAATAAATCATATAGTATTAAGTCATATAAATTGAATTAAATCAAATAGAATCATATAAAATCGTATAAAATAGTATAAAGACGTATGGATCACATACAAGGGTATTAAAGCATATAAAATGATATTGAATAAAATAAAATAGTATTAAGTCGTATCGAGTTAAATAAAAATCGTATCAAAGCATATAAAATTATATAGCATCACACAGTAACATATAAAATCATAGAAAGTTACGTAAAATCATATAATAAAATTCTGTCAGATCCTCACTTACTAGCTTACACACTGACAGCTGCCAAACTTGAGGACGGGTTTTCCTTCGTCCTCGGAAACTTATTAAATAATGTTAGTAAATAAATGTACACAAAGGGGATGGTCAAGGATAGCCACACTTTTATATATTTTTAGTAGCTAAGCAGAACAGGAAAGGGATCTCTCTCTCTCAATCACATCAACTCTTTTAAATGATAAATATTACTGAGCCGTCTTTTCCGACGCTCTTTTCAGCAATCAGGGAAATCACAAATGAATCACGTGGCACCTCTGCGAATATTAGCCCCTGGAACTGAGTCGCATTTCGAGGCTTCTTCACCAATTCGCTTCGGCACTCGCGGACTCAAATCGATTGTTTCGCAATTCACAACTGTGGGCACTATTTTTATTTTGAATTCTTGATTTTACGTATCCACGACCGAGGGAATGCCACCCAAGGTCCGCAAGAGAACAAGCCCTGGAACTATAGTCGCATCAGGCTTTTTCGTTCAATTGCTTTCCCTGTCGAGACACTTCCTCTAATATGATAATTCACTAAATCTTTATTCGCGCTCGCGTAAATTGATCTCGTATATTTCACTGGTTCACTTAATTTTCGGCACTATCACCGGTGGAGGGGATAAAGGTTATAGGGTGTTCTGGATATACAGGGCTTTTCATGGGAATATTCTTATGCTATGTTAGTCACGCGTAATAAATCTTTTTCCTTGCAATATTAACTTATGCCTTTCGTGGCATTAACCTTTCTTATTCATATACTTGAAATAACCTTGAAATCTTAAAGCATCAGTACTCAACTCTGAATAATCCGTTTAATATAAAAATCTTTAGTCATGGCTTCCGGATGGTTGCCGCGTCTGTTTGCAGTGTGGTGCCGACGTTTCGCAGGCGTTGCAGTCTGCTTCATCAGGGCTGGGAG
>NW_011963281.1:0-3257 GCF_000949405.1 Vollenhovia emeryi
ATAATGTCTGAGAATACGTGTAAATTCAGTCATTGTAAATTGAGCAATGTAAAACTCTATCTGAACTCGGACTGTTATCCATACGATGATATGAATCTGGATTTCGATAAAAACAAATGGTCGAGTTTGTATGATGCGTTTTTACGATTCCGGAAGAGCTATTACGGAAACGATGATCTTGCGCCAGGTCTCACTGCCTACAAATTTCTAGAATATGGTCCGTTTGTGGTCAACGATTGTTCTCGACAAAACGAATCGGTCAAGAGCGCGACCGTGGACGTGAGATTGGAATTTGAGTGTAAAGAGAATGTATCGAATAATACCACTGCGTACTGTCTTATTATACACGATTGCGTGGTTCAGTATAACCCGCTGACAAATGTCGTGCGCAAAATCACCTAAATGTAGCAGCGTCCATAAAAAATATGTAACAACATGTGTTAAGAAGTGTATTCAATTGCTGGTATAAGCAAAATAAATATATATTATATATTGAAACGATGTCTATTGATTTCCTTCTCTCCCCGTTCACATCCTCTTCCACGCATATGGCCCTATGTTGTTGTTGCTCTTCTTATTAACTACTTGGGAAGGGAAGATAGAAATAATACTCTTATTTAATGTACAAATAACTAGGTACTTTATTATTTTTTATATAAATTTTTAACTAAAAATATCTTATAATTACTTAACACTCTAAGCTTTTCCTATATAACGCCGCTAAATCGTAATTGTATTTGTTTGTAATAAATGTTTCTAAGCAGTCTCGGCACGAGACTGCCGGGGCGACGATCGTCAGACATTTGTAGCAGCAATGACAACTCATTTTAGGTGTAACAATATATTCTGTTGGCGCACAAAACCCGTGCCACCGTGATTTGGAGACATAATTTGAGGGTCTCCCCATTAAATTAAAGCATTCGATGCACATCCGCATCTTGTCACCATCCTCGTGGATGTAAAACTCCTTTACGATTGACTTTGAACATATACCATTAAGGTATATGTTATATGTGTTTGGATGTTGTTGTGGCACGACCCCGTCTATGGGGCCGTACCACTCAAGCTTCTCCTCCTCGCTCCTCGAGTCTGGAGTTGGAGGCCGCATTCTGTAAACAATCGTGTTATAAGTCTCAGACCGAGCTCGTATTCGCTGCTCGCGTCTAATTAATAATTTGAACTTACCTTTGTTTTCTTGTAGTTTTCCAATGACACTCACCCAACGTGCTTCGTCTCGAAGTCGATACGTTTTTGAGCTTTGCATTTTTGGGAATCGGACCTTTTATAGTGTCCCTATGACACTACTTTATTTGTTTCGGTCAAGAGAGTAGGGGTATTTGCATGTGTATCTCCCTATGATTCATTACACTAGTAATGCTGATTATCCGGGTATCCGAGATAGAAATCGATTCGGACATTATCATCATTCCTACTTTACACGCTGTGTATTTACACGCTGTGTATTTACAAATGGGAAAGGGAAAGGACTGGGCCTGACGCTGCGGTGGAATGTTCGAGATATAGAATTGTAGATGTAACTAAGAAATATTTTAGAAAATGTCAGTGATTTCTCTGTATTTTAAACAAATATTTTTACACGGAAATCCCTTCCGATACCCGACTCTTCGGGGGAGAGCCTCGTTGAAAGATAAAAAAGGGAAAATAACAGATAGAATGGTATCAGGCCCTTCAGATGGGAATTTCCATCATTTGAAAGAGTTTTTTAATCTTATACGTTGGCGACGTTGACATTTACGCATGAAAATGTTCCCCCTCCCCACATGAAAATGTTCCCCTTCCCCACATGTTTTTTATTAAATCGAAGAGTCGTACACGTTTTCATACATTCAGTATTGAGTCAACTGTCTGTGCGGAAACTTTGAATAACCAGCAGCAATGTACTCCGCTGAAGAAAGCAGCTCGCATGTAAATTGTTACATGCCTCTTCAGGATGGCGATTCTACACCGTGCACGGAGCAACGTGTTGAGTACGTTTCATTTTTCAGTTAATAGCATTGTTTTATTATTTTTCCCATATTTGTAACGATTGTTTTTTCCCATAGCGTTTTACCCGCGCGTCATGCTGTGCGTATATTATGTCGACGATACGCATTAACGACTACAGGGTACAAGTATTTGGAAATAGGCGTCAACGTTGGACCGCCGAGTTACATCGAGATTGCGATAGAAAATCATCGTAGAAACGAACTCGTACTGTCTCCCGAAACGTGGAGGGCACTCTGCGAGCAACGATCTAAAGTTGAGAAATATCTTGGCAATCAGCAGTGCACGGATACGTCATATTCTATTGCCGTTGGACCGCTGACGGTGCGATTTAGCACTCTTGATAACATCACGCTTATACATCTGGATGCATCCAACGTACACTTGGCGATGACTGCTTCCACATTCTTCAACATGCTTAACTTCGATCGATGTATCGATTTAATGTTCGCGCGATTGATTGGCGTCATTGATAGAGTCGACGCACAGTTTCACAATTTTTCTAATATCATGTCCACCGTATCGAATAATAAAAATGTATCGAAAATAATACGCGATAGCGAGTGCTTCCATAAAAACCAACTTGTGGATTGTGAACTGCTAGTTTTAGTATTTAATTAAAAATGTATAAAAACAAATAAAGCACTGTCTACAGAATAATTATGCTTTTTTCAAATACCCATCCCACATCTACGAAACGTCTAAAAAATTTTGGGGGTAAAAACACAAATGTTTTTGTAAACATGATCTATTAGAACACACATCACGGAGGAATGCCTCGCGGTGATAAGATAATGGTCATCCCATAGCAGCCGCGTATCGGCGCTCGGTCCCATAACTTGTAACGCAGTGAAAATTTTTGGGTAAAAACACAAATGTTTTTGTAAACATGATCTATTAGAACACACATCACGGAGGAATGCCCCGCGGTGATAAAAGTCGCCGCCGCGGCCCGCCTAGCGTCGCAGACCTCCCCCTCCCCCGCACCACGGTTAGGGCCGCCGCGTAGGGCCCATACGGTAAGGATCGCCGTACCCCCTCCCCGCGGTTAGGGTCACCGCCGTACCCCTCCCCTCCCCCGCGGTTAGGTCCGCCCGGTTCCCCCTCCCCCGCGGTTAGGTCCGCCATACCCCCCTCCCAAAAAGTGGGTTAGAACTCTCATATACAGGGTGTCTGATGCAAAAGTAGCAATTTTGGAAATAGCGGTAGATTGGGTTAAACTAAGGAGAAATATCATGTACCGAGGTACAAAG
>NW_011963282.1:0-3258 GCF_000949405.1 Vollenhovia emeryi
ACCATAAAGGTAAGGTCTAAAATGGTTTACACAATATATGATAGCCAAACACTCTTTCTCGATTGTCGAGTAATTCTGTTCCGCCTTATTTAAAATACGCGAAGTATAGGCTATCGGGAGGTCTTTCCCGATGGGACCTTGGCTTAAGATTCCACCGATCGCGTATCCCGACGCGTCGGTCGTGAGCGTAAAGTTTTTTGTAAAATCTGGGTATTGCAGGATAGGGTTAGAACATAAGGCGGTTTTTAAAGTAATAAAAGCATTCTCTTGATTTGTAGACCAATGAAATTCCTTGTCTTTCTTCAATAAATCCGTGAGGGGCTTGGCTTCTTTGGAAAAATTCGGAATGAAGCGCCTGTAATATCCGGCGAGTCCTAAGAACTGCTTGATGTTCTTTTGTGTTCGTGGTCTTGGAAATTCGGCTACTGCTTTGATTTTTCCAGGGTCTGGCTTAACGCCATCTGATCCGATGATGTGACCCAAGTACGCGACTTCTTTGCACAGAAATTTACACTTGTCCGGTTGGAGCTTCAAGTTTGCTGAGCGTAATCTTTGTATCAATCGGTGGAATTTTATTTCGTGTTCCTTTAATGATTTTGCATATAATACAATATCGTCCATGTAGACGAAGAGCTCGTTTCCCTGTAGTCCTGATAGTACGTTGTCCATTAATCTTTGAAAAGTGGCGGGTGCATTCTTCAATCCGAATGGCATCCTCTTAAATTGGTAGTGTCCGTATGGTGTTGTGAAAGCTGTTTTGTGAGCGTCCTTCATTAAAATCTGATGAAAGCCAGATGCCAAATCCAAGACAGAAAAATATTTGGCTGATCCTAGCTGATCCAGTATATCAATGATGTTAGGG
Source organism: Vollenhovia emeryi (assembly GCF_000949405.1). NCBI lineage: Eukaryota > Metazoa > Arthropoda > Insecta > Hymenoptera > Formicidae > Vollenhovia > Vollenhovia emeryi. Next base: position 863 of record NW_011963282.1, read on the forward strand.
AGCGGGTAGGCGTCACCTATCGTTTTCTCATTTAAATTCCTATAATCAATAACCATTCTCCACTTTTTATTTCCGTGGGAATCCGGTTTCTTCGGTACAATCCATACTGGAGAACTATATGGTGATGTAGAATAGTCGATTAAATTATTCGTAAAGAGATCGCTCACTTGCTTGTTGATTTCCTCACGATGCACTGGGGGATACCTATATTGTTTCGTGAAAACTGGACGCTCGTCTGTGGTAAGGATGGTGTGTTCAATAGAATTAGTAGCACCTAATTTCTCACCTGGGAGGTGGAATCGGTCAGCCGCCTCAGCGACTAAAATTCGAATATTACTCGCTTCTTCACTATTTAAGTGGTTCAACTGCAATAATCTTAAAATCTCCTCTGTACGATCTTCAAACTCGTTGACACAATATAACTGATTATTAATTCCAGCAAGGGGACGACCAGAGCCTTCCAAGCGTCCTCGGACCTTGGCAATGCTCTTAAGGGGATTGCGGTAGTGATCGACGTCGTCCTCAACGGCGTCACCACTGATGCTTAACTGACCTCCCGAGCATCCTCGGATCTCGGCGATGTCAACACAGGGGGAGGGGGTAAATACTAGACCTTGCTCATGTGATTCAATAACTAGACCATGCTCCACCTCATTCCCTCGGGTTTCGGTATTGCATGGGGGCTCCATAGATTTATTGCAGTTCGTAAAATATTCCTTATCCTTCACCAAGTTTTCCTTTGCCGCTGTGTCGAATTCTTCCAGTTCCACTGTTGGTATTAACACTTCCATTCCTTCCTCTGAGGTGTTAAAAATGGGTAGACTAGCCTTGCCGTTTTGATTTGTAACGATGGCTTCACCTAGGTAGATCTTCTTATGAGTATTGCATCGGGGGAGGTATCCTTCTCGTACCTCAGTGTTCAAAATATTAACGTGAAAAGGGGTGACGGATCGTTCCGTCAAGAAAACGCGTTCAATTTTCATAAAAGGTACTGTAATGTCGTCATACATTAACCATTTTTTCCTGTAGTCAATAATTGCTCCATAGTTTTTGAAGAAAGGCGTTCCTATTATTCCGTCATGCGGGAACGCGATTAAATCTGATACCACATGAAACAGGACCTTTTGTCCTAGAAAGTTAATTTCAATACCGCCCTTGGTGAATACGGCACCAGGCGCGATTCCTTTTAGTTCAACAATGTTATCGCGGTTAATCGTTGCAGGTTCTGCAATAAAGCGTTCTTTTATTAGATTAAACTTTGATCCGGAGTCGATCATAAATATACATTGGGTTTTCAGGTCGTTAGACTTTATCATTACAGATGGTAGCTCGTCGTCTGCCTCAGAAGTTTCTACGCTGCTGAGGTTGATGCTGGAAGCGGGATTGATTTCGCGGCTTCCTGTGTCTCTTGACGTCTCATTATCTGGACGTTCCGCGGGACGTCGTTCATCGGAACGCGCGCGGAGTTTTCCGGCTGTTGTGTATCAGTTCCGTAACGCGGGGTATATCCTGCACTAGTATCTCTTGCATACTTACGACATTCATTCTTGAAATGGCCTGGGGCTTTGCAATAATAGCATACCCTAGTAACTGGGAAATTGGGTCTTTCAGATCCTCACCTCTCCCCTTTCAGGACGCCTCTTACGCCAGGCAGGGGTTACCTCGGAGCGATTCTTTTAGGCGGCATCCGCACGCCTATACTTGAAATAACCTTGAAATCTTAAAGCTTCAGTACTCAACTCTGAATCATCCGTTTAGTATAAAAATCTTTTCAATAAACGGAGTTATAACCTTAATAAAATCTCATACTTTGTTTTAATAATCAACTCAACTCTCGGTAATTATGATTGAATATAGGAATCGTTTACTAACTTTTCCTTTATAAATGTTAATACAATAGCTCAATAGCTCGCTGTTAAACTTACTTAAAAATTACTTGCAGGTTGACGACAGGCTTACGATTGATAATGATGATGATGATGATGATGATGCCCGACGGAGGGAAAGCGGTCTATGCAGCTCGACGAAGCTGACGTCTCTCGGTAATTCTGAAGGTCCTCGCCGAATTCTAGCGAGCAACTCTTCCGGGGTATTCTTCAGCAAGGCTATGGTCCGCCTCTGCTGCTGGGTTCCTTGTTACAAAGACTTCCTGGGGTTCTGAGAGATGTCAAAGACACTAATTCCTCGGCTAAGTGCCTTGTTAAATATATGCTGCTGGTTCAATACGTCTATTCACTTCGGATGTTACCGCTCAACTCTGAGCATGACACGTCTGGTCTCGTTGAAAGTCACCGCTTAACTCTGTTGTTCCTCTTCATGGGCGTTGGCTGGTGGTTGGTGGAGGTGGTTGAAAAAATGGAGGGGTACGCAGGCCGTGTGCAAAAAGGGTGATGCAA
>NW_011963283.1:0-3259 GCF_000949405.1 Vollenhovia emeryi
CAGCGCGCCGTGCTAAACGCACTTGCAACTTACACATAATTGTACTTTGTAAAAAAACAAATAAAACTTATTGTTACTTTTGTACCGCGGCACATGACATTTCTCCTTAGTTTAACCCAATCTACCACTATTGTTAAGTTGGCTACTTCTGCATCAGACACCCTGTATATATTTAAACCGGGTTAACTGTTCTGTAGATACAAACTTATTTTCTTCATAACTTTTTAACAAACAATGAGCGACGGGAATGGGCAATGACCTTGACCTCCTTGGGGGTCAAGGTCAACATCAAGGTCAAACGGAAGTTGATTGGCGGGTGCTAAGTTAAAGGAAACATTTACCAAAATTAAATTAAAATAATTTAGAAAAATCGCTTTGCGATTTTTAGAACATGTAAATTCACTGACGAGAATGATCCTACCGAGGGTGTTCGGGTTTCGATCTAGCTTAGATCGCCCTGAGCGCCGTATACCGCTCAGTGATGAGCGCGAAGTGGGTGTAGCGCAACTCCGGGAAGTCGCTGAAGGAAAGGGTGGAAAAAGGAAACTCCCGATATTACCGTTAAAGAAAAAATTTTAATAATGCCTGGTTTAATGAAAGGAGCGAGTGACGAGCCGAAATTATACGTGGTGTCGGAAATCTTGCCCGTCCGAAACTGCGCTGCCTTTTGCGCGGGTCGGAGATCTTGCAGAGCGTCGAGCGCGACACCCTCGCGATTTCGGAGATCTTGAACCACGTGCGATGGAAATCTTGACGCGAGGCAGCGGACGGTCGCGAACTCGTCCACTCTCGGACTCCTTTCTCAACGATACGCAATAAACAAAAAATAGAACGAAACGCATTAAACTTAAACGAGAACAGCGGGTTGACTTGTGTGACCACAACGGACGCGACAGAGACCCGTCGGCGAGATTGCGACTAGGTAAGATCGCGAGCGGCTAACGGCACGAACGGAACGGAGACAAGTCCGATAGACAAGCGGAGCAAGGCACGACTCGCTGCTTTGAGAGATCGGACAACGACTGGCCGATCCTGGGAACGATTCTCGCAGCTCCCGATGTACGACGCGACAGTTCACGCAGCATGGCGACCGAGCTTTTGTTTTTCACGCTGATATTCGGCGGTCGCCCATGCTTCGATCAGCTGAACGCGTCTATGTTTCGGCGCGCGTGGCTTCGCGAGTCGCCAGAGCTCCGACACGCGCCCGCGACGCTCGGTTCGGCGAGCTGACGAATGAGAGCGCGAGACATTTCAAGCGACGCGTGATCGCGGCGATCAGCTGGGCCCTTCCGATGCCCACCGCGGGGAACAACGCAATAATCTGGTCGGCCCCGCTTTAATTCCCGTTAATATAAGTCGAATCCCGAACAAAGGGGAAAATCTGTGTTATATGTCCGATAGTAACGGCGCACAGTACAGAGTAGGAAAAATACGGTATATGGATTCACTAAGCTATTTAATGGCCACCACCTTGCCTAGGTCCTAATACAATGGGCGTTTAAATTTCAATTCGATTTATATCTAAATAGGACCGAGAAATATTCATCGTTGTTTATACTTATTTTTGTTACAAATTATTTATCAAATGTAAATACCAGCATTTCTGTTGGTTTTTTAATTAAGCAGGTTTCTTATATTATAGACTTCAATATTATTAATTTATTACGTATACTAATTTAGTATATTCATGTTACATAAAGTATCATGTAGAAAACACATTTTGAATATTATAACAAATTCCATCTTTTCTAAATCCATTCTTCTTCTTTCAACAAAATGTCGGTATTTAGGTTTACATTGTAATATTTTTAATGGCTATTTAAGACTATACCATATTTAAGCTTACTGTGACTTTTTTTTTAATTGAAGAATAGGAACGTGAATGTATCAAAGAGATATTTGAAAATACGTCTTGCTTATTCTTTTTTAATACCTGTATATGCAAAAAGAATGTTAAGATCTATGTTATCACGTGCGATATATTCCAGTTCGATGGTTCACATTGTTACGTTAGCGCGACGCTCGCTTTTGATTGTCTCTGGCGTCGTCAGGGCGCTCCTGTATACTTTCTTTTTTCAGTTCTGTCTTGTAGTCCGACATGTCCATTGCGTGCTAGCGAGCCGTGTTCCTTATATTTCGTTTTTCCTGTGACCGAAAGTTATTCTCAGTTCTTGTACTAAATAAACGTTAATCGCGTTTAACAAAGCTCTGTTACTTACTGCGTAACGTCCCTATCAATAAAGAAGTTGTCTCTCGTTAAAATCGTTAAAAAAACGTTTTAATGAAAACTAGTAAAATATATTAGGTAATTGATAATTTGGCATAACCTATGTACTCGTACTCATTTCAATACGTTTTTACGACTTTGATCATTAATTCCATTCACAATTAGACGCCAGCATACCATTGCAAAACATTGTTGACCATACGACTAAGAGAATATACGATAGCATTGCCATGCAACAACCAAAACTTGATTGGAACGTTTTTGATCGCATGGAAGTAATCGGGAAATCAGGGTCAGATGGAAGTTCTGGTTATGGCAGTCATATGCATATACTAAAACGACCATCCTGTTTTTCGTCTTCAGATTATTCAGCGTTTATAGAAGAAGAGGAAATAATACCAAGTAAGAATATGCAATCCTCAGTACTATGAGCCGTGAAAGTGGATTACTCATCTTCTCGAAATAGGATTTACATGCATGCTTTGCAGAGTTGTCCCTGTTTTTTTCTTTATAGATTCTAGTAATATACCTACCAAGTATGACGATGATAAACTGTTTCTCATTTCGTATGTGCCGCTGAGGCTACTGGTTACTACCATAGAAAATAAACAATATGAACTATGAGTCAATCCCCGACCATCTTCGCCCCGATATTGCCGACCAGTGAAATTTGTGTATGCGAAAGAAGATAAAAAACTTATGAAGACAGAAATCAATGAAATAAACCAAGAATTGGAAAATCTTAAATCTACAGTGTTAGATGCATTTCCCAATATACAGGGTGTTATGTAATACCCGCATCAACGCTTATTGTGGGATAGAGTGGACTAGACTAAGTCGAAAAGTCCTCTACCATTTTGCAATTTTCGCAAAAGTCAGCGAGTTATTAATTATTAAAAATCGCTGTCTTAGGCCGGCCCACTGCCCAATTCAAACGTGTGGCGATCGATCGTTACAACTCTCTGCGCGCCTAGTAACGATCGATCGATCTCGCCGCACGTTTGAATTGGGCAGTGGGCCGGCCTAAGACAG
>NW_011963284.1:0-3260 GCF_000949405.1 Vollenhovia emeryi
GTTCCTCCGGCTGGACGTCGAGAGAATCGTCCCAGTCGGGGGAGTCTTCCCCCGACTCGAAGGGTGGCCCCTCATCCTCCCCGGTAATGTCGGGGAAGAGGGCCTGTACCACCCTCCGGACGAATCCCACGTCCAGCCGCTTCGTCAGCGTGGGCGCCCATGGTCTCAACTTGTTGAGAACCATTTTGTATGGGCGCCCCCACGGATTCTCCTGTAGGGAGTCGAGGAACTCCGTCCACGCCCTGCCCTTGGCCACCCTGATGGCCCGCCTGAGGGCTACCTTGGCCTCAAGGTAGTCCTCCCTGGCTTGTTCGGCCGCCTGTTCGCCTCTGCGCCTGCAGCGGGCGAGTCTCCTCTGCTGGTGTACGGCTCGTCGACGCAAGTCGGCGATCTGTGCCGTCCACCAGAAGATCCGACCCGGCTGATGCTGCCATCACGCCGGTGACGAACTGACCGAGATTCAGAAATGAATCTCGAACATTCCGCCCGACATCAGCAACGTAGTTGATGATCCCTGATCTTCTGATGAGATTGGCAGGACGGAGAGCTTTATCACTGGTCGGATGAGAGTGGTAGTGGCTGTCTTCAGAGTCACCACCCGCACGAGACCATCCTTCCCAGGATGTAGGGCCGTGATCCGGGCTAACGGCTATTTGCATGGCGGGAGCCGCTCGTCAGTGATGAGCACCAATGATCCGATCTTGATCTCGTTGTTCTTGTGGTGCCATTTTGAGATGGCTTGTTGTCGTTGTAGGTAATGCGCTGCCCAGTGTGTCCAAAAATGTTGTGCCTTTTGCTGGATGAGCTGCCATCGTGAGTCTTGAGATTGCCAGGTCGGTGAGTGAGGGCTCTGGTATGGCGGTGAGCGGACTTTCTACGAGGAAGTGACCTGGCGTGAGTGCTGAGATGTCGTCTGCGTCGTCACTCAATGGTTCGAGAGGTCGCGAGTTGAGAATTGCCTCCACTTGAGTGAGCAATGTGGTGAGCTCCTCAAAGGTGAGCACGCTTTCTCCAATGGTGCGCCGTAGATGATACTTTATGGATTTTACGACGGCCTCCCATTTTCCTCCCATGTGAGGTGTCGCTGGGGGATTAAATTCCCATCGGGTGTTGTCTTGCGAGAGCAGTTGAGAAATGCGCTGATGTTCTTGAGTGCTCTGGATTAACAGCCTTTTGAGAGCTGTATCCGCGCCGATGAAATTGGTGCCGCAGTCTGAGTGTAAGGTGTGAGCGATGCCGCGTCTGGATGAGAATCGTCGATAGGCGGCAATGAACCCTTCGGATGAGTAATCACTGACCGCCTCGAGGTGTACTGCTGAGGTTGAGAAGCAGACGAAAACGCAGATCCAGCCTTTACAGGTTTTGGCACCTCTTCCCTTCCACGTTTTCACGGTGAGTGGCCCTGCGTAGTCCACACCTGTATAAGTGAATGGTCGTGCCTGCGTAACCCGAGAGAGAGGTAGTTGGCCCATCAATTGATGAGCACGGATCCCCCTCTGCCGAGCACACGTGACACACCGCAGAATGTGAGACTTGACAGGAGCCCTCCCGCCGAGAATCCAGTATTGTTGTCGGATGTGTGACAGCGTAAGCTGCGTGCCTCCATGTAGAGTCCGTTGATGAGCGTGAGCGATGATCAATGACGACAGCTGAGAGTGACGGGGCAATATTACAGGATGTGTCGCATCGAGTGAGAGAGCTGCGTGAGCGAGTCGTCCGCCGACGCGAATGACTCCTTGAGCGTCGATGTACGCAGTCAATCTGTTGAATGCGTGCGCCTTTGCCAACGGTGCGTCTGCCTGTAGTGCCTTGAGCTCGTGCGAGAAGTACGTTGCTTGAGTTGCCTGAATCCAGAAGGGCCTCGCTTTCTCCAAGGTCTCTGGAGCGATGTGTCTGACAGGCAATGAGTCGTGGACCTTCCTGAACCGTGAGACGAATCTGAAACAGAGAGCTGTAATCCTCAATAGTTTAGTGAGGCTTGAGTACCTGTATGAGTTCCCATTGATAGTCAGTCCTTGGCGTAACCGTCAATAGCGAAACGCCTGGGCGAGCTTCTGTTGCACTCAACTCTTCGGAGAGTGCTGGTTGCGACGGCCATGAGTCTCGGTTGAGTATCCATGGTGGTCCCGTCCACCAAAGTGCGTGGTTTTGAAGCTGAGTAGTCGTGAGGCCTCGTGATGCGCAATCAGCCGGGTTGGAAGTTCCAGGTATGTATCTCCAGTGAGCAGCTGGAGTGAGTTCTTGAATTTGAGCCACCCTGTTCCTGACAAAATCCTTCCAGCGTGATGCATGAGATCTGATCCATGAAAGTGTCACTAGAGAGTCCGTCCACGTATGAGTTGCCGTTACGTCCATGTTCAAAGTGGCTTTGACGTATTGCATGAGTCGAGAGAGCAGTAGAGCAGCCGTGAGTTCAAGTCGCGGGATTGAGAGCCGCTTGAGAGGTGCTACCTTAGTCTTGGAGCACACAAGTGAAAACGTGGCGCCGTTTGAGTCGTGAACGGAGATCTATATGACTGCAGCCATTGCCAATTGAGAAGCATCAGAGAATCCATGAAGTTCCCCTTGCGAGTCGCTCCATGTGTTGAGCCACCGAGGTATTGAGAGCCTGGCCAGGCTTGTGAGGTCTTCTCTGATAATGAATCACCGGGCTGAGAGCTGGGATGGCAGTGGATCATCCCACTGGAGCTTGTGCAGCCACAGCTCCTGCAAGAGAATTTTGGCCGTGATCACGACGGGTGATGCAAAGCCAAGTGGATCGAATATCTGAGCCACTTCAGATAAGACGAGGCGTTTTGTGAGTCTGCCTTCCGTGCGTGAGCTTCGTGTTGAGGATGCAAAGGTATCTTCTTGAGGGAGCCATTTGAGTCCGAGTATCTTGGTTGCGCAATCGTCGAATGTGATTGGTAAGCCTTGGTCTTCGCTGTCGGTGACAGTCTTGAGTATGTCGAGATGAGTTGCATGCCATTTTGCTAGTGGGAAGCCGCCCGCCATGCAGAGGCCCTTTAGTTGATGTGCGACCTCCTGCAATTGTGGTATTGTATCTGCACCACCAAATATGTCATCGACATACCTGCCATGAGTGATGGATGGCACAGCCAGTGGATATTTATGTCTTTCGTCCTCTGCTAATTGTAACAGCGTCCTTACGGCCAAGAACGGTGCGGCCTTTGTCCCGTATGTGACTGTTGTCAGATGATATGGCACCTCATTGAATTGTTCGTCCATCCAGAGTATCCGCTGTAACTCCCAGTCATCCT
>NW_011963285.1:0-3262 GCF_000949405.1 Vollenhovia emeryi
GATATATTGTACTTATATGAATATAAAAATGTATAGACCATCGCTAATAATACTAGTTCGATGTAGTTTTGCTCCGTAATTTAGAGATCAAGTTGTAACAATGTAATTACAAATTTTGATTAAAAACGACGAAAATCTACAAAAGTGGTCCACTTCTAGTTGTTGTGTATGTAGGGAATCTTTGAGGAAAAAGGGATACCGATCTCCGATGCAGCAGACACAGTGTTTCCTGAATATAGCTTATTTATTATATCAGTCCAGCACACTGCACGTACGCACACAGCTCGTTCTACTCTCCTCTCTCGCAGCGCAGCGCTCACGCCATAGAACTTATAAACATGGAAGGGGAAACGGATCGGCACAAGTGAAGCCAAGAAGTGAGACAGAAGAAACTAGAATTCTGTCTCGTTCTATGACTTTTCCTCGAAATACGCATGCGCGGCCAAAACGAGATTACAATAACGCATGCGCGGCCAAATCGAGATTACAATAACGCATGCGCAACGATTTAACGCATGCGCATAACGGATCAAAGTCATCTTCTATGTTATCCTTGTCACACAGATGTTGGACTCAGTTTCAGCTCACGGAGAGTATATGCTATTCCCCTTCCATGTCTATAAGTTCTATGGCTCACGCACACCTCTAGCGCAGCTTTTTCACGCATGCGCCCGCGCATATATCTTGCGCCGTACGCGGTAACAATTTATATGACGCACATAACACTCTCCTCGCCAACAAAAGAAAGGGTACATTTGTAAAAAGAAATAAACTTATGTACAAGTGTTTGATAAAAGAAAAAGAAAAACTACGTCGAAAATATAACTGTAACGAATATGTATATGTGTTCTTATTTGAACTGAACTTGGTAATCTTTAAAACGCAAAGGGAGTTTACGAGGTCTTCTTGGTGACCTTGAAACTCGTGTAGGAGTTTCCACTATGGGTTCTGTGGCTCTATCCGGGAGATTTTCCTGTGTTTCATTGCTATTTTCCACAGGTATTGTTTGTTGATGCAACTCTTGTTGTAAATGCTCTGGTTCCTCTGGTGCTTGCTGTAATGGCCTTTCTATTTCTGGTGGAGTATTATCTATTGTAAAATCGTTACTGGAAATTATGTCCTGTAACATCTTCGCTGGTGTTTTCTCGCCTATCGCACGCATTTGATTAATGTGTCTTTTCCAAATTCGTCCATCATCTAGCTGGATTTGATAATGTAATTTGCCTATCCGCTCTTTAACTTTTCCGAAACACCACTTTTCATGCCCCAAATAATTTCTACAACTCACTCTCTTTCCTACCTCGAAAACAATCGGTACTGGCTTACTTTCTGTTTGTATACATTCTTTTTCGGTAGGTAATAATAAATCTAAACGCGTACGTAGTCTTCTCGCGAACATTAATTCCGCTGGTGATTTTCCTGTCGCGGCATGACTAGTGTTTCTGTATTGCATAAGTATTTGTTGTAATAAAATATGCATATTAGATGAATTGCTTCTCATGCACCGCAAGGAGTTTTTCAGGGTTTGTACAAATCTTTCTGTTTGTCCATTTGTTGATGGATTGTACGGTGCTGTAAGTTTTTGCGTAATTCCATTTACTTTTAAAAATGTTTTGAATTCTGTAGCAGTGAAAGTTTTTGCGTTATCAGAAACGAAATATTTTGGAATTCCGAAAGTTGCGAAGATTTTTCTGCATAAATCTATTGTTGTTTTTGAAGTAAGGTTCTTTACAATATGGATTTCAGGCCATTTAGTATATGTATCTACTAAAATAAAAAAGTGACATCCTAGAAATGGTCCTGCGAAGTCTACGTGTACTCTTTCAAAAGGGGTTGTCGTTGGTTCCCATATGTGTGCTTCTATTTTTGTTGGGTTATTTCTAAAAGCATTACAGTCTTTACAGTTCTTTGTTAAAGCTTCAATATCCTGATCGATATTTGGCCACCAAACGTAACCTCTGGTCAGATTCTTCATTCTGACTACGCCAAAATGTCCAAGATGAAGTTCTTGTAATATTTTCTTACGTAGTGCTTGAGGAATGACTGTTCTGTGACCTCTTAGAATTATTCCGTTCTGTAATGTAAATTCGCGAGTATCTATTTGAAAATTATCATATTTTTCTAGTTTCTTTCCAGATGCTAATGATTCATATACTTTTGAAAGCTTTGTATCCTTTTGTGTAGCTAATTTCAAGTCTGTAATTGTAATAGGTAAGGTTTCAATGGTGTCTAATTGGAAAATGTCAATAACATCGTAATTTGTACTGTCATTCTTTACGGGAAGACGTGACAGACAGTCTGCATTCGCATGTAATTCTGATTTTCTGTATTTGATTGAGTAGTTAAATCCTTGTAAGAACAATGCATAATGTTGCATTCGCATAGCAGAAAAAATAGGAAGACTTTTGTGTGGAGCAAAAATTTGTGATAACGGACGGTGGTCTGTAATTTATAGCGTAAAGTGTCCCCCATGTATGTATTGGTAGAATTTCTTTATACCGAAGATAATGGCGTAAGCTTCCTTATCAATTTGCGAATACGATTTCTGTGTATCTGAAAGCGTTTGCGACGCGTATTGAATAACTCGCTCTGTACCGTCCGGATAAACGTGTGATAGCACCGCCCCCACCCCATAAGGGCTTGCATCTGTAGCTAACGTAATGTGTAATGTAGGATCGAAATGCACCAAGCATTTAGGACTTGTGAATGCTCTTTTTGCTACTTGGAAACTTGACTCACAATCCTTAAACCAATGAAAAGGAGTGTTCTTATGCAATAAATTATTTAAAGGGTATAGTATTGAACTGAGATTTGGAATAAACCGGCCATAATACATAGTTTATCATTCCCAGAAAGCTACGTACTTCCGTAATATTTCGCGGTCTTTGCATTTTATTTATCGCTTCTATTTTATCTCGTGCCTTATGTAATCCGTTTCTGTCAATAACGTAACCGCAATAATTAATTTGATCCTTAAAAAATTCGCTTTTATTAAGATTAATTTTAATATTATACTTTTGTAAACGTTTGAAAACTGCTTCTAATCTTTGCAAATGATCATTTGTATCTTTTCCTGCCACACGTATGTCGTCCAAGAACACGGTTACGCCTGGTATATCTTTGAGAATGCTTTCTATGTTTCGTTGCCAGATAGCGGGGGCTGAAGCGATACCGTACATCAAACGGTTACAACGATAGAGACCTTTATGCGTATTTAATGTAAGGAGATGTTGATCTTCTGCTCGTACTTCCATTTGTAAGT
>NW_011963286.1:0-3262 GCF_000949405.1 Vollenhovia emeryi
CTACTCAAGTTTCACATTTATATGCAATTTCGGATCGATATTACATCATTAACAATTTTTCATTTCGGCGACCAGCACGACACTAATTGTTAATTGTTTAAAAATTGTTTAAAAATTGTTAATGATGTAATATCGATCCGAAATTGCATATAAATGTGAAACTTGAGTAGAAATATCGGGAACTCTCGCCAGAAATGATATTAGTGAATGCGTTCTGGTACTTTAGAGGGGAGGGTGTCGTGCTAGATTCGCGAAGTTCGCGGGGGGCGCCCAGAAGTTATAGCTCTGCTACATCCTGGGCGTCCCCCAAGTAAAAGCACCGCGCAGGTCACCGTGTGGTTTTAGTGCGGTAGGCCAAGCCGCCGCAACATTAGCGGCGGCACCCCGATCGTCATTAGGGGGGCAGTCCCACATAACCCGGGCCATTTGTAAACTCCCTTCCCAGAGGGGGGCCCGGGTATCCATAAAGGATTTCCACACGTAAAAAAAAAAAAAATGATTCGCGAAGTTAGCACGACGTTTTTTAAAATGTGAGTTTTTCATATAAGGAGTGCGGAACTCTTTCTAATTTTTATCAGGAACTGTAGAACTATGAAAAGTGCTATTGGAACTCTTGGTATCTTTTTAGAATTCGTAGAATGCCGTGTCAACTTCACAGACACGCCTGATACATTTTTACTTTTTACTGGAGAGAATCCTTCAATACTTGTTCATCGTTAAAAATTAATGCAAATTAATAGATTTTTAATACAAATGTGTACTATTAATAAAATTATCGTAAATCATCTTTTTAATCAATTATTTTAATCATTAAAATTATCAACAGATGATTTCTTTACGAAAAGACGTACACGTTGGCCAAGAGTGGACACCTATCATTCTTTTTATTTTTTCTATTATTTTAATTATTTTATTAAGACATGGTAGTGTCTCATGCATAAAACAGACGCGAGAAGATATAGACAAGCCAAGCCGCTAGCCGCTACATCGAAAATTGTTAGCTGAAACGCATGTAACGCGTGCAAGCTATATTCCATTATAGCGCGGAGAAAAAAAAGACATATACGTCTGTCCTCTTCTACCGCCGAAGCCGACCGAACCGCGCCGAGCCGCGCCGATCAGCCCGCCGTCCGATACACGACCGCGTGGTTGCGTGCGTCCCGGGCGCCCCACCACGCGCCACCCACCCACTACCGCGGTGGCTAGGTGGCAGAAACGCAAATCTGAGATCACTGCCGGCGACGACAAGAGGAACTTAACAAGAGGAAGAATAACTCCCCCGACGAAAAGCACTCCCTAATAACCTTTTAAGGTGCGAATTCATGGCAGCGAGAAGTCGCTGGCGTCTTGGGAGAAGTGGGGGAAAAGTGACGCCAGCGACAAGTATCCGTCGCTTGTCTCCCGCTCCATATTCATGTGACGACAAATCGCTAGCGACTTGTCAGTTAAAATTGCTAGCGACTTTGATGTCAGTTAATAATTGCAGAGAAATAATTATTGTTTGTGATAAAAATTAAAGAGTAGTGAATAAAAATGAAAGTGATAATACGTTCAAACGGGGTGTATACCGCTCAGTGTGCAAATAATTTGAAAATAGCGATAACAAGAGCTGTCAGGAAGCGACGGATAATGACTGCGATTGCTGTAATGTTGGAGCTGCAAAGAACGCAAAAGAAGCGAGATTACAAAAAGAAACAGTATTGGGTAGCCCCATACTTGAAAGATCGTCAGAAGCATAGCTTCTTTCATGTGTCCATCCCTAAACTGGCATTGGAAGATGGTATACGTTATCGTAACTATTTTCGAATGTCGGCAACGCAGTTGGAAGAACTGTTGTTATTAGTTGGAGCTCAACTGCAAAAAATTAATGCTGTTCGAGAGTGCATAGGACCTAAAGAACGCTTGGCGTTAACATTAAGGTTTGTTACGTTTTATTACACATAATAAGTAATAGTACAAAAATTTGTTATAGTGTTTGCTTCTATGCTTTCATTGTTTCAGATATCTTGCATCTGGTGATTCGATGGTATCAATGTCATACCAATATCTGATTGTGAATTTTGCGTTGTCTCCTGAACATATCAGACAATGACTTCCACTTCTTTTTGATCTGACCTACAGTCATTTCTCCTAAGGACAAAAACGCGATAAATACATTTGTAACAGACATGGCTCTCATACCTCAATTAAAAAATGTTATACCTTTCATGTTAACAGCAATCTCTTCCCACAGCTTCTCCTTAGTACGGGCGCCCCTTTCGGAAATGTGCAATTTAAAGTTCCAAAGAGGTGGTCGTTTCCGTACTTCCTCTATAAGAATTTCCTCATTGCGTATTTTCCTCTCTAATAGGTTCATCGGACAATCATTGCTGTTCGAACAGTCACCCTCGATGTTTGTATCCACCACCATTAGCTGATCGGCTTCATCCTGCTCGGCTTGTTCTTCGACGAGAACCTCTTGTCCTCCAACAAGACTTTTTCTAATAATCGATCCATCATCTGTAAAAATATGATGATATAAACACATAATCTAACATTTAGCATCTGCAGTAATTTCACCACTATACTTTATACCGCACTGCGGATGGAAATAATAATTTTGGTCTACGAAGTGTCTCGTAAATCCTCTCAAGCAGGGATGATTTTTAATCTCATCAGAGCTACAACCCTAGTAGCACAATGCATTGGATAAACATTGGCCCAATATTTGGTTATATTGGGCCAATGTTTAACCAATGTTTGCCCAATGCACTGTGCTACTAGGGAAGTTGTTTCGCATATACTGCAGGTATATAATACAGTCAATTCAGTTGACTGAAAATCAAAATCATGTCCTCAAATTATCCTCAAATTAGATATACGCAGTTGTAAACACAAGCAAACACATGATATAGGTTGCGGTGAAACCGCTGCTATAAATGCTTCGAAGTATTTCTCTTCTCCTTCTATCTTTTCTGAAAGAAAGGAGAAGAAGAATACTTCAAAACATTTGAAACGACAGCTTGATCGCAGCCATAATAACTAATTAGTTTATTAATATTTTGATGTTACACTAACCTCGAAATCCGTGCGATTATTCATATTGAAAGGCGCGATGTGTCGACTTGTCGATGCTGTTCAGACAGGACGAACTTCCGACGACTTGTCGCTCTACTACACAATGTCTACGTAGAGGGGGAAAGGTCTACGTAGAGGGGGAAAGTCGCCAGCGACTTCTCGCTGCATGAATTCGCGCCTTTACTTGGTTAGTAGGTAGCGAAGT
>NW_011963287.1:0-3262 GCF_000949405.1 Vollenhovia emeryi
CCTACCGCCCAATTCGAGCGCGTAGCGAGATGTGCGCATAGCAATATCGATCGCCAGGCGGTCACATCTTGCCACGCGCTCGAATTGGGCGGTAGGCCGGCCTAAGACAACAATTTTTAATAATTAATTACTCGTTAACTATTACGAAAATTGCAAAATGGCACAGGACTTTTTCGTTCATCTCGATCCGTTCTACCTTCTCAAAAATTTTGTCGGATATGGAAAGACTCACCCTGTATATAATAACTCTGAAAATACTTGTTGAACTTTAGAACAATAACTTTAAGTACGGACAGCTTTTTGCTAGCCATAAAATTTACGAGAAATCGTAGATATTTATGAGTCATCGTACGTTTTACGATATACATAGAATTGTAGTCGACGCCGTAAGTCCTTACCCAGGTAGAACATAAAACTTATAATGACGTCATAATGACGTCATCATGATTTAATTCATCACTTAAAAGTTACCCAAACAAAAATGATTGAAAAATGATTTAAAGAGGACATTATTATTAGAAATAACTAATAATAAACATTATTGCACACAACTTTAAGAGATCATGTGTTAATAATATAAAAATTAAAACAAAATAGGTATTTATTTTTAATGGGAAAGCAACTTAAAAACAAAGAATCATAGATTTTAAGTACATATTCAAACATTGATACTTTTACGTTATACATAAAAGAGAGTTAAAAGAGATAATTAGAGGAAAATTTGTTAATTTTCATATTAACATGATGTACTTATATTATTCTAATATGATTGTCAGAATTTCTATTTTGAACTACTTCTATTTTTTTAAAATCATTTCCTGTTATGCACGCGCAGTTTTTTTAAGTTGCTTTCCCATAAAAAATAAATATTTTATTTTAATTTTTACATTATTAACACATGATATCTTAAAGTACTACATTTTGTGTGCAATAATGTTTGTTATTGGTTATTTATAATAATAATTTGTATACTCGCTAATAATATAATATGTATAATGCAAATAAATTTCGTGTATCAATCAATTTGAGATAATATTGTTCTTTTTGGAGGTCATATTAAAGTCACTATGATATCATAAATAAATCACCAAAACATAGCGAAAAATGTATCAAATGAGATCATTATGATTTTTCCAAAATGACTTTTAAGTGATGTCATAATGATATCATAATGAGTTTTATGTTCTACCTGGGTTACGAGTCTTACGAGAACAAGTTGCGAGTCTTACGATTTTGTTTAGAATTGCAGCGTTAATACAAAAAATAATGTTCCGAAACTTTTAATTATTTTCGAAAACGAAAAGGGACGCAGTTTCGACCCCATTGACATCGATTCGACGTCGATTCGACTTTAGTCTTCTCACTGTGGGTGTGTAAGATTATTTGCGCATGCGTAGGCCTCAAATGCGCAGATGAGAATACGTAGTTATAACTGGTTATAACACTTCCGAAATGCTGTAGAACCACCTATTAAATATTCAATTAAATCGCTCAATCAGTGTATGACATTATTTGCGGATGCGCAATCTTCAAATGCGAAAAGATGATAATATATAGCTGATAACAATCCTAAGATGTTATAAAAAAACCTATTGAAAATTAACTTAAATCGGGCCATCGGTGTGTGTTATTATTTGCACATGCACAATTCCCAATTGTGCTAAGATAATAATATCCCAGTGAGAAATGATTCGTCGATCGATGTCGAAACGATGTCGAATCAACGTCAATTTGACGGTATCGATGTCGATTCGACATCGTTTTGACATCGATCGACGAATCATTTCTCACTGGGATATAGTCTATCAATCCCGAGAGGCTATAGAAATATCAGTTAAAATTTGAATTAAATCGAGAAAATGGTTTCTAAGAAGATAGCGAACAAAGAAACCAGGCTACAAACTCTCTCTCTTTTTATAATAATAGTATGAGTATAGATAACCTGTTAAATGTGTAGTTATTTAATATAACTGGCAATGCTACACTTTGTTAGCAATAGATAACATGTCTAAATTTCAATGACAGTTTGTTACATTATCTCGATATGGTTAAATAATTAACAATGCTACGTTTCTTCGGTAAAGGTAAACCCAAAAAACTTACCTTTTTAAAAAAAGGTAAGAAATGCACCAAGTATAAGCTCCAATGTTACTCTATCTCTTCTGCAAAAGTATCTTCTCTACAAAAATATCTTTCCTGCAAAAGTATCTTCTTTACAAAAATATTTTTATAAAAATATCTTTCCAAAAATACCTTTTCAAAAATATTGTCTCTACAAAAATCTTCTCTACAAAACTATCTTCTCTACAAAAGTATCTTCTTTGAAAAACATTTTCTCCAAAATGCATTCTAACTGAAGATATTAGGGGGGTCCGATACTTTTCTATGACCCTGTATGTATACTAGAATATGCGTTTTGGATAATATGCGTTTATTATCATCGATATCAGGTCGAATTTACTATATATCGATTTTAGGTATAAGAACAGTGTAAATACATACATTATCAACATATAAAATGGAATTGTGAATTACTAACAGTGGAAGGACTGCACAGGTAGAATAAGAGACAGATATGGGGCTAGTTTACATCGTGCACTTGATACGCGTATCAAGTAGTGTATTTGAGCTGATCAGCCAATGATTAAACTGATTTACTAGTTATTTACTATTTGATACGCGTACCAAGTGATCGATGTAAACTAGGCCAATATGAGGATACATGTAATTATAACAAATATGGTAATTTAGGAAGAGACAGACATATGTATGTATTTATCTCTTTCTGGACATGTCTTTATATATCTGTCGGTTTATACGCGTGCAACTCCTATTACCACACTAATCCATTCTGTATGTAGATAATATAAACGTACGCATGCAAACTGTCTCCATATCTAAAATCAACGTAAATTTGACCTGATTTAAAACTCTAAAGCATATTGCCAGAGACAATATTTCCAGTGAGAAATGACTCGTCGATTCGACGTCGTTTCGACGTTGATCGACGAATCATTTCTCACTGGGTTTAACGTCACCTTGGATCTTATTTCGACGTCGAAAAGAGGTGTTTCTTGTGACCAAATTTACGTAATTTCGACCAAGCTTTTCGACGTCATTTCGACGTCAACATTTCGACATTTCGACGTCAAAATAACATTTTTTCGACTTTACATTTCTCACTGGGGTCACGGTTTTTAAAAATTGGTGCTACCCAATGCTTTTGCTTCCTCATAGAGGAAGCTTTGTTTTCGTGAAAAAA
>NW_011963288.1:0-3263 GCF_000949405.1 Vollenhovia emeryi
TTTGGATAACCTTCCCGACCATGATCGTATAGCTAGCATAATGTTACATATTACTGTATTTAAGTACACAGCTGAAGAGAGAACACATCGAACGGACATACTGTTAATAAAGACTTAGCCTACATTGTTGTAAATTTTTTAACAGATATAAAAGTGCTATATTTGCTAGCAAACAACAGCACAATAGACGACATAGATGCATAGGAAGATGCTAACATTTTTGTTAGTAATACATCACGAGACATGATAGTTATAATTACCTATTAAAATTCGGTTGAGCAGCGCCAAGTTTTTGTAATTTAAAATAAAATATTTATTTGTATTATATTGTCTAAACCACGGGCAACGGGCGTCCGCGGGCGCCCAGCCGGCGGGCATGCCCCCACTCCAACCATCGCCCCATCACTTTTAAAACTAATTAGTTTAATTGGTGCCATTTGATGATATCATTACTTTTGTAGAGAAGATAGTTTTGTAGTGAAGATATTTTTGTAGAGATGCAAATTGTCTAAACCGCGGGCAACGGGCGTCCGCGGGCGCCCAGCCGGCGGGCATACCCCCAGTCCAATCATCGCTCCACCACGTTTAAAACTATTTAGTTTAGTTGGCGCCATTCAATATCATTACTTTTGTAGAGAAGATAGTTTTGTAGTGAAGATTATTATACTTTACCCGGTTTCACGTGCGATGCCATGATGAAACATACGCGTATAAATTTCGAACTGCTCACCGACATTGACATGGTTATGTTTGTGGAACGCGGCATATGCGGTGGTCTCAGCCAATGTTCCGGTAGATATGCTCGAGCCAATAACAAGTACATGCAGTCTTACGATCCCGCGAAACCTTCCTCGTACTTGATGTACTTTGACGTAAATAATCTGTACGGGTGGGCAATGTGTCAGCCGCTGCCTTACGCGAATTTTCAATGGGTCACTAACGTTGCTGATTTTAATGCAAACGCGATCGCTCCGGATGCACTCACGGGGTACATTCTCGAGGTCGATCTCGAGTATCCACAGCATCTTCACGACGCGCACGCCGATCTACCGTTTTGTCCAACGCGTGATAAGCCACCCGGCAAGCGGCAGAACAAACTTCTCGCGACAGTGTATGATAAGAAGCGTTACATCATACACTACCGTAACCTGCAGCAGTGCACGCGTCACGGTCTGCGCGTCACAAAGATACATCGTGTATTGGAGTTTTCACAATCTCCATGGCTCCGCGATTACATCGAGCTTAATACTCAGTTTAGAACAACAAACGCGACAAACGATTTCGAAAAAAATTATACAAATTAATGAACAACGCGGTATTTGGCAAAACTATGGAAAACGTGCGGAATCACGTCGACGTTAAACTTATAACTAAATGGGACGGTCGCTACAGTGCCGAGGCGATGATCTTCAAACCGAATTTTCATAGTTGCAGCATGTTTTCCGAAAATTTCATCGCCGTGGAGTTGCGAAAACTCGAGGTAAAATTCAACAAGCCGATCTACGTGGGTATGTGCATCCTCGACATATCCAAGATCTGCTTATATGAATTTCACCATGAATATATGCTACCCCTGTACAGAGACAAGTGTAAAATTATGAACACCGATACGGACAGTCTCATATACCACGTCGAGTGCGAGGATGTATACGAGACTGTGAAACGCGATATATGCAGATTCGACACGAGCGATTATCCAGATGACAACGCGTACGGTATACCACATGCGAATAAGAAAGTCCCTGATCTCATGAAAGATGAGAATAATGGAGCAATTATGACCGAATTCGTCGGACTTAGGGCGAAAATGTATGCTTTGAGAATAGACGGTAAAAGCGACACGAAAAGGGCGAAGGGGGTTAAAAGCAACGTGGTAGCGCGAGCAATAACTTTTGACGATTACACGCGATGTTTGAGAGACGAGATGACTCGTCGCCAGTCGAGCATACGATCGAAGCTACATCAAGTCTACACCGTATCCGAGACAAAAATCGCCCTGAGTCCGCACGATGATAAACGACCCAAGTACGGTTTTACAAGCGGGCCAGTATCGGGCCAACATCGGATGCCAACTTGCGACTGTCGGCCCAGCATTGGCTGTAACATCGCGCCGACGTCGGCATAATATCTAAATGATAAGATCGGCCCGATGTTACGTGTCAGTATTGGGCCGACATAGATTTCCGACATTTATCCGACATACGATTTTACAAGTGGGCCAGTATCGGGCCAACGTCGGTTACTAACTTGCGACTGTCGGCTCAGCACTGGCTGTAACATCGTGCCGACGTCGGGGCGACACTAATTTCCGACGTTCATCCGACATAAAAAAAATTTATTTTTATATTTATTTTGAAATTTTATTATTATTTTTAACTACATTTGTTTCTTAAGATACAGCCAATATGATGATTCTATCTGAAAATTAGTTTTCGTTGATTAAATGTTTTTTTTAAAATACGCTTACCTTAGTGGGACTCGAACTCGGGACCTCTGGATCGTGAGCCAACTGTCTTACGTGGTAGACTACTTCTTAACTTGGCTTTCAGGCTTTCGCGACTGTTGTCTTCTTTAGTCTTCATGGCTTCCGGATGGTTGCCGCGTCCGTTTGCAGTGTGGTGCCGACGTTTCGCAGGCGTTGCAGTCTGCTTCATCATGGCTGGGAGACTCTGATACTGAGCTCCCTCGCGTTGCGCTCGTCCTTTTATACTCGTTCTTGGGGGGGGAAGGGAGGGGGTAGTCAGGGGGGGCGTGGTCAGAGGGAGGGGAGTCAGCCAATCCCGGCTGACGGAGGGGAGTCAGAGGGAGGGGAGTCAGCCAATCCCGGCTGACGGTTTTTTAAAAACTTCTTAACTTGTCGTAATTAGGTGTTGTATTGTCTACATATGCCATAACCAACGCAAATATATAATTTTCCAAAAATTATCATAAGAAACAGAGAGTTAAAAAAGTAATAAAATTTTTAAGTAAACAAACAAATATAATTTTTTTAAATGTCGGGTCAATGTCGGAAACCAGTGGCTCGACACATAGCATTGAGCCGATCACATGTATGGTACAATTTAGTATATCATAAATAGTTTTGAGTGAATTTTGGACAACTGAGTTATTTTTTACACGTATGTTCAAAACCTGCACAACGATAACATAACGATATAAAAATACTGCATAATACCAGGTAAGGTTTTGCCAACTTTTGCCCAACGTCGGGACAACGTTGGCAATATCACGGCAACCGACTATCACTATCCGATCACGGCGCC
>NW_011963289.1:0-3263 GCF_000949405.1 Vollenhovia emeryi
ATTCCCCGTTTGAGCAGATCATCGGTGATCTTCCTCAATTGCAACCGCTCGGCGTGAGCCATTCTTCGGGGGGCATAGGCGTATACCGAAGGATCCCGTAAACGCACGTGCACCTGGTAACTATCGTCTGACGGTGATACACTCTCGTTCTCCATCTTTGTGATAATCGACTTGAGCTCGTCTTTCTCCTCTTTACCGAAATCTATCGCTATATTATTGATTTGACTTTCTAGATCGTTCCCCGATAACTCGTCTTCTATGTACAGTGGTAGATGATCAAACAAATTTATGTTTCCGTCCTTGCTTTCTGTGGACGGTTTATATACCAACGTTAGTTTTTCTTGGTTCAGGAATTCGCGTCCCAGTATCATGTCTCCCTCGAACGCGTTGTCCTTCAGGACATATAAATCGGTTTGAAAGTCACTGGCTAACAACTTCTCTAGCTTTATATTTACTCGAACTTTACCGGAAATTTCCAGAGGACGATTGCTCAGGTTTTTCCACCGTGATAGAACGGAATGCATCGGGGCGTCAGGCGATTTTATGTATTTCTCGTACGTTTTCTGTGTCACGAAAGATACCGGACTTCCCGTGTCCACTAGCGCGTTTAGTTCGCAGTCTTTCCCGTTGATTTCGCATATTTTAATAAACGGAGTATTAATTTCTATCTTTTTCAGATTCTGAATGGTCGCGACAGATTCGCTCGCGGAAGTATCCGCCGTTACGCTCGCCGCGGAGGGGATAAAGGCTCGCGCTGAGGATGGCTGTTTGCCGTTTTTATTTTTAAGCGAAGGGAAATCGAACCGCCGGTGCCCTTTTTCTTTACAATAAAAGCACACTATTTCGTTGCGACAGACCTTGTGATGATGTCCCTTCTTGCCGCAGTTCCTGCATGCGGTCTCCTTGCCGTCCTTCTCCTTGGCGCCGGTCGTTGCCGCCGTCGCCTTCCTGTCTGCCTCGCACGCTCCCTCGCAGACGTGCCGCATCCTCTCCAGAAAGGCGTACACCGAGGAGGTCGTTAGCGACAGCGCTGTGGCCCGAAGGGAACTCTGCTGGATGCCTCCGATCAGCAAGTGGATCGAGTCTTCCTCCGGCAAGTTTAGCTGGTGTATGAGCGTCAGCTTCTCGATCGCGTACTGGTCGAAAGACTCCCTCGCGTGTAGCCACTTGCGAGCCTCCACCTTCTGCATCGCTCGATAGAAAGGGATTTTTCTGTCGAAGATTTTCAGCATCTCTGTTTTCAGGCCTGACCATGACTCCAATGCCGCTCCCGTCTGGATATCGTACCAGCGACGGGCCGCCTCGGTCAGCCTGCTCGATGCTGCGAGCAACGTTGCTCCGTCCGTCGCTCCGTGAACCAGAGCCACTTTCTCGACTCGGTTAGTCCACGCTTTCACGTTGTCTTTGTCCGTCCCCGTGAACTCCGGAATTTGATGGGCCAGCCACTGGACGACGTTTCCCGTCGGTGCCCCGTTTGTCGCGCTCGCTGTCGTCGTCGCAGAGCTCGAACGCTGTAATTCCTCCAGGGCCGTCGGCGTCCTGGTGGTCCCTCTTGGAGCCGTTGGGTCGTTTGGAGCTGCTGGGTCGTCTCTCAATCTCGTCCCCAGCAGTAAAACTAGTCTTTCAAACTGCTGCTGTTGCTGGGCCAGCATTTGCTGCTGCCTCGCTTGGGCTTCCTGATGCTGCATGAGCAGCATTTCTTGTTGCTTCGTGTGCGCCTCCTGTTGCTGGCGTAGCACGCTGCTCACTGACTGCAGTACTTCTTGGAACGCCTCCTGGGTTTCGTCCCGTACCGCGGACTTCGCTCCCGCCGGAGCATCCTGACTTGCTCCGGTTTCCGTCGTCCCAGTACCTGCGGGATCTTCTGGCCCGTCCTTCTCTGGCGGGGCCTTATCTAACTGGGCCATGATGGCATCGATCGTCCCCTTTCTGCTGCTCTCGGCGGGCACGCCGTAATTTTGAGCTACGGCCTGTAGCTGCTCCGTCGTGAGCTCCTCCAGAGACGCACGGTCCATCTTCCGCTGGCCCTTCGTCCGTACCATTTCCGTTCCTCTTTGAGGGCTGTGGTCGCTAATCCCACTTCTGATTTGGTTGTAATACTATGGGGTTTCGATTTTACTCGGGGCTATTGCCGAAATAAGAACCGCTTGGAATGCTCGTTGTATTTGGCCGAAATAAATCAGAGTTCACAGTCTTGAAGTGTAATGCTTTTATTCACAGGTACAATTTAACTGTGCACTCGACAAGCACTTCGCGGTAATTATAAGATATACAGAACACCTGAGTATCGAATCTCTTTTTAAACTCGGAAGGATTCTCACGTTGCGAATTACGTCTGGTTCGCACCGCTTCTCGAAAGAGAGTCGGCTTTTCTTTCTTTCCGACGGCGCGCGAGCCGTTAGGAGGTTTTGGCGAACACGCGTCTAACGCGTGTTAACGCGTCATGGCTGCGACCGTTTCGCGCCTTTCGGTCTACGTGCAGGGCCGTCCTGTATCAGGGCCGGCTCACCGTCTCGCGCCTTACAGCTCGGCCGTCCTGATATACAGCTTCGTCTCGAAGCTGCTGGCTCCTTCCCTTTTCAGGTAAGTATTATTATTATTTATTTCTTTCCGCATCTTAACCTAATTTAATACTAACGCTTTAACTTTTTAACATTTCGCAGCTTAATCTAATTTAATACTAACGCTTTAACTTTTTAACCTTTCGCAGCTTAATCTAATTTAATTCTAACGCTTTAACTTTTTAACATTTCGCAGCTTAATCTAATTTAATACTAACGCTTTAACTTTTGTCTAGATCGTCGGTTTCGGTACCGGCTTCACCCACGGTTTAATCCGGTCCGGTGACATTATGGTGTTTAGTGGCCGGGGACCGTGGTTGAAACCTGGTATGTCCTGCACGACGTATCTATGATTCGGGAGGACCTTCGCTATTTTGTAAGGCCCTTTATAGCTCGGTTTGAGCTTTGCGTTTTCTCCCGGCTTGATCCTGTCATTTCTTACTCTGACGTAATCGCCCTCGTTGTATTTCGTAGGGCATTTACTTTTCTTATCCTTGTATTTTTTATTATATTGTCTGATTAATTCATTAGCCCTACTCGCCGCGTCTCTACTACCGTCTCTTATTTTTTCCAGATCGCTGTCTACGTTAGCTAGCTCCTGAGTGAACCGAGTAAGTTGAGCGTCACTATGACCTCTTTGCTCAAAACCGAAAAGAAGTTTTGCCGGGCTGGATTTGATCGACGTATGGTGAGTATTGTTAA
>NW_011963290.1:0-3265 GCF_000949405.1 Vollenhovia emeryi
GCACTGTGCGCAATTGAGCCTCTCCCGATTCGTCTCCCCATCGGCCTCTCCCCCGCCTGACTCCGCTCCCCCCCCCCGTCCCCCGCGGCAGGTCGAGCAGGCCGGGCCCGGGGAAGTCTTCCCCGAGCCCGGCTCTGCTGCCGTCGCTGTTGTTGCGGGCGGGGAAGAGGGATCTCCCCCCTCCTCTCCCGCTCCGCTGCCTCCTTCTGCGACATGACTTTCTCGCAGAAGGAGGCAAATGCGTGCCAGGACCTCTCCTCTTCCAGTATAGCGGTGATCACCGCTGGAAGGGAGAGGTCCCGCCCCACAATGCGGGTGAGCGACTCCCGCTCACCCGCCCACGCCGGACACTCGCCCAGCGTGTGCTGGGCGGTGTCGTCTTCGGCCGCACAGTGGTGGCAGCCGGAGCGTGGCTCCCTCCCGATACGACACAGGTAGTGACCAAAGCACCCATGCCCGGTCAGCACCTGCGTCATCCGGAAGGACAACCCGCCCCATCCTCTATCGACCCACTGGTCGAGGAGGGGCCCGATTGCACCGACGACGCGGAGCCCCGGGGTAGTGTCCCCCGAGGCTACTAACACCCCTCGCCATTTGGCGATTGCGCGCCGCCGGTGCTGGAGTCGCCTCCGAGCACGGTGGCTCGCCGTCCATCGAATCGGCATCCCCTCGGAGTCACGGCTTTCGAGGAACATATTGTAATGTTCCTCTGCCGCGTACTCCATCGGGGGGAGGCCGGCGATCACCGCCGCCGCGTTTACGCTACCGTCCGGTAGGCCCTACATATTCTCGCGGCAATCGGGCGGAAGGCGCGGGCCATATTGGCGCGCGCATGCCTCGATGCCGCGAGCTGAGAAGCCCAAACAGGGGCCCCGTAGAGCGCTACCGACTTGACAGTGTTGGCGTACAACCGGCGCACCTTGCCGTCCGGGCCACCCAGGTTGGGGAGGAGACGACCTAACTTGGCCGCCCTCTCCCCTGCCCTTTTCGCGGCGCCGGCAAGGTGGCTCGTAAAACTCCATCGGCCGTCGAGTATCAGACCGAGATACCTCATCTCTTGCCTGACCTCGACGGGGGTTGCACCCACAGTCAGGGTGAGTCCCTCGGGTGGCTGGCCGTGTGTCCCATCGTGGAACAACACGGCCTCAGTCTTGTTGATCACCACCTCGAGGCCCAGACTGCGGATGGAGCCGATTATTGCTTCGGCTGCCACCTCTCCCCTGGAGAGGGCTTCCCCCCAGTTGCAGCCCCCGGCCGTCACGAGCGTGTCGTTTGCGTAGCAGACGACGTGACAGCCGGGGGGGAGGGGAACGCGCAGCACCGGGTCGTACCCCATGTTCCATAGGAACGGTCCCAACACGGAACCCTGGGGCACTCCCCGGTGCAGTCTCTCCCGTCGGCATACGCCGCCTTGGTCGATATATTCGACCCACCTGTCCCTCAGGTAGTCGCTCACGACGCAGGCGAGATACGACGGTACCTCACGGCGTCGGAGCGACTCCCTGATTCGTCCTCAGGGGAGGGCGTTGAAGGCGTTGGATATATCCAACGATACAGCCAACATCACCCCCCCCCCCTGGGACGTCGCCTCTTCAGAGAGGGCCCGTACACGCTTAATAGCGTCGATGGTAGACAGGCCCTCTCTGAACCCGTACTGGGCCCCGCTAATGTCGGGGCCCGTCAGGGACAGGTGCTGGACGAGGCGGTTCACGAGTACTCGCTCGAATAGTTTACCGACCTCGTCCAGAAGGCATATAGGCCTATACGCCGACGGGAGAGAGGCATCTTTCCCCTCCTTTGGGAGGAGTACCAATGCGGCACTCCTCCACCGCGGGGGGAAGATCCCTCTCCGTAGACACGCGCTATATAAGCGCGCGTATTGCTCCGCAAGGACGCCCATAGCCAGGGCGTGGACACGCTTGTGAAGGCCGTCAGGACCTGTGGCTGTATTGGCCCTTAAGGCCCTTAAGGCCCTTCCTGACAGCCCTCAGGAGTTCCTCCGGCTGGACGTCCAGGGAGTCGTCCCAGTCGGGGGAGTCTTCCCCCGACTCGAAGGGTGGCCCCTCGACCTCCCCGGTAATATCGGGGAAGAGGGTCTGCACCACCCTTCGGACGAATCCCACGTCCAGCCGCTCCGTCAGCGGGGGCGCCCATGGTCTCAACTTGTTGAGAACCATTTTGTATGGGCGCCCCCACGGATCCTCCTGTAGGCAGTCGAGGAACTCCGTCCACGCCCTGCCCTTGGCCACCCTGATGGCCCGCATGAGGGCTACCTTGGCCTCCCTGGCTTGTTCGGCCGCCTGTCCGCCGCTGCGCCTGCAGCGGGCGAGTCTCCTCTGCTGGTGGACGGCTCGTCGACGCAAGTCGGCGATCTCTGCCGTCCACCAGTAGACGGCCCGCCGAGGCCGAGCCTTGGATCGGGGCATCGCGGCGTTACACGCCGCGGTGAGCGTTGCCCCTATCCACTCGGCAGGGGGTCCGTCTCCCGGATCCCGGAAAAACTTCCCCGGACCCAACAGGCGGCCTCAAGCGAGGCCATCAGGTCATCCTCACGGAGCTTCCGGAGGGCCCATCGCGGTCGCGTCTCCTCTTGGCGACGCACGGAGGAGAGGACGCCGAGCTCCACCGAAATATATCGGTGATCCGATAGAGTCTCGACGTCCCGCTCCACCCTCCACCCGGTAATCAAGCGCGCGGCCGAGGGGGTAGCCCATGTGAGGTCCACAATGGACTCCCCCTGCGTCCGCACGCAGGTGGAGGTCTGGCCCTCATTCACGAGGACCAGCCCGTGCATCGCCGCCCACTCGTCCAGGGCCTCACCCCTCTTGTTCGTGCGCCGGGAACCCCACTTCGTATGCCACGAATTGAAGTCCCCGGCCACGAGGACCGGCCTCGGACTCAGGCGTACGAGCGTCTGCCCGATGTCCGAGAGCCAGCCCTCAAAGGGGGGGAGGCGCCTGGAGGGTCTCAGATAGACCCCGACGACCGCGATGGGCCCCCATTGAACGGCGACGTGCCGTTCCCCTTGTTCGATGGCGGCCGTGTCGGGACCACCCGGCACCGACCGCCATCGAATCGCGACCGAGTCCCCCGCCTGCCCGGTGTCTACAGCCCAGTATGGGCTGCGTCTCGGGGGGCGGTGGGGCTCGGCCACGATCACCAGCGTGAAACCACTCTCCACCATGCTCTGCTGGAGCAGATCTTGAGCTTGTGGAGAGTGGTTCACATTGGCCTGGATAAGGCCAAATCCGTTTAAGTTCGGACA
>NW_011963291.1:0-3265 GCF_000949405.1 Vollenhovia emeryi
AAACCCTTTTATATTGTTGTTGCCGATTTTGGCGGCGCTGAAATCGGCGGCGCGTGGCGGGGTGGCGCGCTTGCGCCCCTTGGCGCGGTACGGAGTACGCCGGGTGGACGGCTTCGGCCGCTTCCGCGGGGTTTCGGCGCGTGTCGGCTCGGCGAGCGTTCGCGGCTCGTCGCACGGCCGGTGTGGGTGATTAGGCGGCGGGCGCGAAACGCCCGCCCTTCGCCGGATGGTTTGATCGGCAGCATCCGGCGGTCTTAGCCGGGGAACGATGCGGCTCCGGGGTGCATCGTTACACGATTCTTTCCATCTAGAATATAAGTTTATAGGCAATTGCCAAAAAAAAACTAAAAAAAAATAATTTTTTATAAAATAAAATTTAGAAATACTATAAATCTACCGTGATCTGTGCGATTATATGCTTGATGTATACATAGGTGTTTATATTCATTTGTATTTATATACTTTGTATATTAAATTTTGTTGTAACAATATGGAAGCATAAAAAGAAGTCTATTCGTTTAAATAAAAGTTATAGGTTATTTATACACGTGCTTGTTCAAGGAAATAAATTTTTCGTTAGACTTCTAAACCTAGGTTGAATGATACCATATTGTTCTCTGATTTAGTCTAAATAGTGAAACACTTGTACACAAAAGCCATATAATTTGTATATAACATAAATATTCCCATGGACTGACAGCTTTAAGTGCAAGAGGTGCAAAAAGTGCAGAATTACTTCAGCATCCTTTATGCTTTGTATCACAAGGAGATAATCACAGTTTTGTAACTTTAGTCACTTTTCAGTTGGTGTGAACATTTCTCTTTCAACACACAATAACGTTATTTCTGAACAATCAGCTTCGTGCAGAAATATCTTTATGCGAAATAGTTCTAAAGAAAAGATTTTACTGCGCAGATCCACATTGAGGCTCAAACGAAACAGCGGATGCTTAAAATCGTAAACAGCGATGACACTAACGAGCGATACAGCAAATATACAGTCAGTAGCAAGTGTATATTTTGTATGTATGTACTAAACAGACAAAACTAAAAATTTTAATGACGTACGTGTTTATGAGGAATCACTTTAATCACTCATTGCTTCAGTCGATTACACTTAAAAGGAGCACTATTCCGTACAGAAACCAGACATCTGCCGTGAATCTTTCGCACTCGCTATGAGCAAATATTCTCTTTTCACTTCGATTATTCAACAGTTGTAAAACCGGTTATGACGAGTACATTCATCGTTTTATTTCGAATTTCTCAGTCGTGAGAATCGACGTGAGATTCTCGTGTATAATTGTCCGCTTTTGCTTTGTTATTCCACTTTATTACATCTTTTTACTGTCATAATCATTAACAATATTATCTTTTATTTTTTACTTTTTTGAAGAAACTACATTTTCTTATCAATAGTTACATTGTGCTTCAAGTGTTTTGAATTATATACTTCAATATATTCTCTTTCACAATTATACTTTTATTTATTTATTTATTTATATTTATTATTTTCTGAGACATTTCTTTCAGATACTCTTGCGAAATAATCTAAAGTATTCTTCTTACAGTTCCATGAAATTACAGTGAAATTCAATGCTACGGAAACTGGTTCCAGAATGCTAATTGGTGAATCTCGATATTGCTGCACCTTCACTGTATCTTTATAAGACTAAAATTAGAAACACACGGAACTACTTAAGCAGTAAAACTTAAGAATTCCGAATTTCAATTAATTGGAATTTGTAGCATTGCTTAGGTTACAAAATTGCTGTTTGCGTTCTTGACTTTCATTGGTCATTACTTTAAGTTAAAGTTTTGCTGCTGAAGTTTTATCGCGTGTTCGGACCTTAACCAGCTCTCTATTTCGAAACATTTCGAAACACCTGTTAGTTTTCATGTATGTTATATACCGCATATACAACCGCATATACATATACCGCATTGAAGATGCGATATACTTATTACTTAAGTATTCTATTTTAGTATCAAGATAGACACATTACAATAAGAAAAATAAGTGTAAACAGTCAACAGTACCTCGTAACTGTTTAATCCTCACGTGTAAACTATTTGTATCAGCGATACATTTTTTAAATGCAAAGTTACATATCTACTAAATACCTTTATTACTGAACATTGCATTAACTCTCTACTGGATAACCCTTGAAGTGGGGTCAAGCCTTATTTATGTCCCAGGTGAGAAATGACGACTGAGACAGGCCCGAGTCAATACTCAGTTTTAGTACTGAGTAAAAGTGGTACAGCACTAGGATGTCAGTGCAGATCCAGTGCTGTTTGTACACTGGAGTAGTAACAATGTTTCAGTATAGTTTTTCAGCACTGTACCAATGCTTAATTCCAATGCTGTATCTGCACCAATTTTCTGTACGGGAACGGCATTTAATGACAATAGTGTGACACTGTCATTTACCATTGTTTCCCCACAGTAATTTGGAAGGAAATAGTACATAAATAAAAAATATTTTATTGAATTAATATTTGTTTTCTTTATTATATTTTTCGGAGATATCAGATTTTTACTTAATCGCAAATTACTTTTACACTGAGAGAAAAAAATAATTGCTACAACTATAAAAATGTGGTCAAATAGCACCTCAACTTTTTGTCAATGGTTATAGAAATTTTAAAACTATAGTGAATTGAAATACAAAAATATTGTCAGTAAATATTGTAATCAATAAGATTTATCAAATAATATGATTAATACAACTATATAAATAACGTTGTTGTTGTTGTTCTAACATGATTACCTCCAACTATATTTTTATGGTCATTATTATCAAAACATTTAGTTGCTTGAAACATAATGTAACGGTAATACGGATAATCAAAATTTATCTCTCAAAACTATAATGACTTGTCCTTTGTTGCGCCTTACAGTTTTTAATATGGGGTGGGGTATCAATAGGCTTCCTATTAAAAAATTCACTTAGTTAAACTAATTGTTAAATTGTGTTAAATTACATAGTCATCAAAAGTATATTCAGGTTATTGAGGTTGATCCATGATCCAGACAACTCACTTCACATCATATCGGCTCGCCTTTTATACTCATACGGAACGATTTTTACTTGCGAGAAAGACTAACGCGCGGTCGCCACGTCGCGGCAGTATGTGGTACTAGTGCTATCTATTCAGGAGGGAATCAGGCGTACGTTTATGTTATTCTTCCCCTGAAGTTTGTGCAACTATAATTCATTAGTTCTTGTAATCACTCAGTCTAGTTGTAATAATTATAAAA
>NW_011963292.1:0-3265 GCF_000949405.1 Vollenhovia emeryi
CCTCTCTCCCCCTTCCGCCCTTCCCCGTCCGCTGCCCTCGTTCCTCCTTTCGCCTTCCTCTCCTTCCGCTCTTCCCCGTCCGCTGCCCTCGTTCCTCCTTCCGCCTTCGACTCCTTCCTGTATTACCGAAAATCGAAATAGAACCAGCTTAGTTTCTTCCTGCGTTTCCGTCGGTCTTCTTCTATATCCTAAACCTCTCTTTCCTGACACCTCTCCCTTCTTCCTTTCTTACCTCCTCTCTCCGTCTCTCTCACCTCTCCCTCGCTCTTCTCCTCTCCTACTTACTTCCTTCTGTCTTCTTCTCTTCCACCATTCCTTCACCTTTTGCCTCCGATTCCTTTTCACCTCTACCTTCGCCTTCACTTACTCTTAGCGCTCGCTTTGCCTCCTACACTACCTGCCCCTCTCGTACACCTTCTGTACTCCTGAGCGCCTTCCCCCTCCATCTCCTCTTCCGCTTGTTCGACTGCTCGAACTCGCACTCGCCTCTCTTCGCCCGTCCGAGATCCTCTTTCTCACTTCCTCCTCTCCGTCGATATCTCTCCTCTCTTTCTCTCCCTTTCTCTCTCGATCTCGAACTCTCGCTTCTCTCCGCCAATCCTCTTCTCTCTCCGTGTCTGGTCTCGCTCCTCTGCTCCCCTCTCCCCTTCTTCTTCCTTGTTCCAAGATCGCCGACTCATGCCGTCTCACCTTTTCCATATCAATTTCTCTTCCACCTTCCGCCAGTTCTTCTTGCCTCCAGTCCCCTGGTTCCTCTCCCGTTCCTCTCACTCTCACTTCCTCCTCCTTCCTCACACTCCACCTTAAACCTTCCTTTCGACACTTTTCTCACTACCCTCCTTCACCAGCCTCTTTCCTCGTCGCCATCTTTACCCCCTCCGTAAAATATCTTATGTTAATATGAATACTTATATTAATATAATCTTACAATTACAGCAACAGCTTTCCGTTCAAAGCTCCAACGTAGTGAGGAAAGTTCCATTTTTCTTCAAACTCGTGAGCAATTTCTCGCCATCTGTCCTGTGTTGGTGTAAATAATTCTTCTACGTGTAGAACATTCCATATAGCCTCACAGGTTTCTTTTATAATACGTGATGTTTAGACCGACCAGTCAAAAAAAAATTTCAACGGGACTGGCCGGAAAATGATTCTTTGTTTAATTCTAAGCAACTTTTCAGAACATACTTGGGGTCTAAAATGACGTTTAACCGTTCCTAAAATCGTTTGAAGTTTTTTGTCAGGTCAAAATCACGAGACTTCATATACGTACTAATAACTCATCTTTTCGCATTGAAAACGTGTTCCTACAGCAAAATGATGTTCTTGACTTCGAAAGAGGATGAAAAGAGCTACATTTTCGTCTAAGTTAAAATAAGATGCGGTCAATAGTTTTCGAGTTATAGTCGATTCCATGTCAATTTTCGACGATTTTTTCGCCTTTTTTGGACTTTCGGCCCTCATATCACCCTTAAGGAGCGCCGCTACGGCAAAAAGTTGCTCAGGGATTCGAAAGAGGATGAAAAGAGCTACATTTTTGTGTAAGGTAAAACAAGATGCGGTCAATAGTTTTCGAGTTATGATCGATTCCATGTCAATTTTCGACGATTTTTCATAATTGCTTATCTTCAAGCATTCATATACCTTTTGAAAAGCATCATCACTAAATATTATTGCTTTACACGTACAAAGACATAAGAATTGTTCTATTTATAATCAATCCATTGTTTCGACATAACTGGCTATATTTAATTTATCAAATTAACAACGTTTCGACTGCCAATCGCAGTCCTCTTCAGGTTAGTTTAAGAGACGAGCATTTACGGATAACAAGTTATTGTGGCAGCAATAAGTCTTATCTATAACATTATAATTATAAAATAGTTTTTCAATATATGTTTGATGTCTTTGTAAAACGCACACAATGTTTATGAATCTATTATAAGGTTTTTGTGTTGGCTTAACTGTAGGACCAATAATCTTTTAGAATATAAATTGAAAATGTCTTTCTAACTCACACGTAATGTTCGTCAATTATTTAATTCGGTTCTTTGGATTCGAGTAACGAGCAGGATCCATGTGTCCGTACATCTGAGAGTATCTCGAGACGATCACAGCGCACACTTCCATGGTTTAGACTGTAATGACAAGGAGGAGAGCACGAACGGACGTTAATATTTATAAAATTCGTATTATCTTGTCGTATATCTTGGAAAGGTTGTCCGTGTCGTTCTGTAAATTAATAGACTTGTTTTCTTTCTTTATGAAGATCATTTCAGCGATTTCTCGTTTCTTTGTGTGTTTCTCCGTATGTAATATTTTAGTGTTCAACCAATTGAAATCATGATGTAGAGTTTCACGGTGTTGGCTGACCACTGAGTGTGCACTGTGTTCTCTCTTGATGTTGGCTTCATGTTCTTTTATACGTGTTTTTAGGTGTCGTTTCGTTTGTCCTACATAACAAGCGTCACAATCCTTACATTCAATTTTGTAAATCAATTCTTTTTCATTGAGTTTGTCGAGAGGATCTTTCCCTGTTTTGATGATGCAGTTTAGTTTCTTAGGGATGGTAAATATAGTGTAGAAACCTCTATCGTTTAAAATATTTTTAATATTGTTACTTATGTTCTGTATGTAAGGAACTGTAACTATGTGCTTGTTGTGTAGGAACTGATTCTTTTCCTTATTGGAACTAGGTATAACTTCGCAGTATTTTATCTCTTTGAGTCTTTTTTTGATAAATTTGTCTATAATGTGCGCTGGGAAGCAGTTGTTCTTTAGGATGTCTTTAACTGTGTCAATATTGGAATCATGAAACCGCTCGTCTGACAATAAAATGGCTCGGTCGACTAGATTCGTTATAATATTAGTTTTATATTTAATTGGATGGTTGGAGTAAAAATTGATATAGCGGCCGGAAAACGTAGGTTTACGGAACCAGTTTGTTAAAAGGTTTTCGTTATTTCTAATGATAGTCGTGTCGAGAAAGTTGATAGACATGTTGATAGACATGTTCTATTTATATTATTAAGAAGAGAAATCCATTATATATTTATATTACATAATATTACATTATATTACATAATAAACTTTATACACGTATAAAGGTACAGCGCTTGTGTTCTATTCAAAATAATGACAATAAGTTAAGGCCAAGGTTGAGAAGCTTTTTCGGTTGACTGGTTATTAAAATTATTTTACTAAAGAGTATGTCGTTACATTAACTCCAATTTTGCGGGCGCGTTTCAGCACACGGTGCTTTCATCAG
>NW_011963293.1:0-3266 GCF_000949405.1 Vollenhovia emeryi
ACGTACGCCATTTAATTTGTATATTACACAAATGTTTCCGCGAACTGACAGTTTTTAGGTTAGAAAGGTGCAAAAGTGCAGAATCACTCCAGCATCCCCTTAATCTTTATAATGCCCGAACTAATGCGATGCCCTGCGCTCCGAAATTCCGCGTTCGACCTCGGAGGCTCGGGCGCAGATCCGCGCGAGGGTGAACGCCGGGCCGGGGGGTCTTACCTCCTTCATGCCGTCGAGCCTGCCGAGACTCTTGGTGCCTCGCAGCGGCGGAAAGGCGGCGTCGTGCCAGCCACCGTTGCCGGCGTTGCAGTTGTGCAGGTGGTCCGATTGCGACGAGTGCAGGCCGCGCGGCCTGCCCTTGCCCTTGCGCTTGTCCAGCAGATGCTTGGCCCTCGACTTCCTCACGGGGGCGGCCGGGTCGTCCTCCGGGTCGCTCTGCACCTCCCAGCGCGACGGCGACTTGAAGCGCCGCCGCGGACTCGTCGGCGAGGTCACCGGCGAGGTGAGCCTCTGCACGAGGGTGCCGAACATGGTCATCATCAATCGATCGCGCGCGCGCGAGACTGGGGGGCTGCGAGCGTGTGCTTTCACGGCGTGGCTTCTCCCCCGGGGGCTCCGCGCTCCGCCTTTAATCGTCGCGCATCGCCGTCGGCATCGCCGCCCCGAACGGCTCCGAACTGCGTCGACGGGCGTCACTGTCACTCGTACTTGCTAAACGTAGCGGTCGGCGAGATCCACAGGTGGTTCCGAGAGCACACTGCCAACCGCGTCACCTCGCGGCGCGAGAGGTTAGGCGCTGGGGACGTGTCACACACACTCCGGTCGCGGGGCGAAAATCAAGCCCCTTCGTGATCCCGCGGGGCACGCGAGGAGCGCACGGACTCCAATTACGCACTGACGAGTGTGTCTCGCGACGGTCTCGGTCCGTGTTTTTTCGGGGCTGCCTCTTTCTCTCTCTCTCTCTCTCTCTCTCTCTCTCGTGTGCGTGTGCACGCGCGTGCGCCGGAAATGCAAAACGCGCCTAGGGACGTGCGCCAACCGTTGGTCGGCAAAATAAAAAAGAAAGAAAACAAGACTCGTCGAGCCCGTCGGCTCGGGCACAGGTATTTGCCTTCGGGCGCTCTCTCGCGAAACGCACACTTCGCGGTCGTGTGGTCTACCGAAACGCGTTTCCGTTTCGGCAACGCGCTTCCGGAGCAAGGGCGCCGATGTCGCGCTGGTACGACGAGCGGTTATCACGCGACAACGAGAGGGGACACGGAACGCGGCTCGTGTACGGGCGTGCGCGCTCGCGCGGGCAAAACGTGCGTGCGCCGAAACGCCGACCCCGTCGCGACTACGTGCGAAATCAAACTGGTCGCGCCGACAACTGTTGGGCCGCCGCAGCGCCGCTGCCGTGACTGGTTGGCCTCGCGGGCGCGCGGCGCGGCGGAGCCGACCGAGCGCGCGCGGAGCCGCCCGAGCGCGCGCGGAGCCGCACGAAGCCGCGCGACCAAGGTCCGATGATAGACGGGGAGGACGAGGGCGCACGGTTACCATGGCGATCGGGACAGATTCTCCCCGAGGCCTCAGCGCGCACCGTTCCGCTGTCCGTTCGTCCTCGCGAAAGGGACCCCTCGGTGTCTGCGCACACACGTGCGCACATGTGATGCGCACGTTGCGCGGTTTTCCTTGAGACGGGAAACGGCAAAGTATCGAAAACGGAGAGACAAATGAGAGGCCAAGAGTAGACGAGCTCGTTTGTAGACGCGCGCGGTTTTACGCTCCTTTTGGAGCGCGCGATTCGCACGTTATGTCTGAGCTAGCGATATTTTTGGTGTTGCGTTCATGTATTAAGGAACGTAATGAGGAGAAGAGAAATAAACTTGATCCCGTTGAAACTGCTATTTCTGTAAGATGTCCTTCTAAGCAAGAAAGCCCTAGCTCGAGAAATAAGCGTTTCTCACCATTTCAAGTTTTTCGATCGTGCATTTTGTTAGTTAATTTTGTAACTTCAGGCTCTGTTACTTATTCACTTCCATTGCAATAAGTCTCATTAATTTTATTAAATTTTTTTAGATTTCTTCTTTAGTTTTGAATTTGATACCAACGTATTTTTGTTAGCAATTGAAAAGCATTAGGACTGAATATGAAACTCTTTTATGAAGAACAAAAAGGACCGTAGACTCTGTAATATGACATAATTTTCATTTTTTTAGAGTCAAGGTGTATTTTAATGACCCTTAAGCCCGTATCAGACTACGGATTGAGATTGAGATTAGATTGAAATTTCACCAATTAGAGTAAAAGTTACTAAACCTGAGATTAGTAAACTTTACTGCGATTGGTCAAATTTCAATCCAATCCCAATCTCAATCTGTAGTCTGATACGGCCTTTAATGCGCGGCAGTAACGCTTGTGTTACAGAATGGGAGCAAAATATTAGAAATAACAAGGAATTTACGTAAATTCTTTCTCTATTGTGAAATTGTATTAATGTCACCTGTTGTAACATACGACAGCTCTTCAAGATAATCGTAACATATATAAAACGCGTAAATACGGTCGATAAAACAGCCCTGTGATAACGGTCAACGTTGATATCGAGTTCAGATTCCGGAATGAATTCCGGTTTCTAAGCGTCGGTTAATTAATAGTACGGTTACTGGCTTAGTTGCTTCGCGCGGTTAATAATCCCGTACGTGTCGAAGAAGGTAAATGAGGGTTAGTCGCGCGGAACTTGGAATAATTGCTAATAATACGATTTTCTGGCTTATCAGGTCGCTTATGCTAATTCGAATAATAGATGTAAAAGCAGAAACCGTTTTAAAGCGTAAAAGAGACTGAGCAGGTGTAAATACGTGGTGTGCAGCGGCACGAATGTCGACCGGATTTTCGTGTCGTAACCTTGCAAGATTGCGGCGGTAACTCTTGCAGAAAATTATGCCGCACTGCCGACAATAAAGCGACGATGTAAAGGTTCTCACTTTTAAAAATCTCAGTGTTACAAGCGCAAGCAGATTGCGCAAAAAAAAATAGAAAAATCGTATTCAATAGCTTTTCTAATTGCTAAGTTTTTAATACTCGTAATATTTCGAAAATCATGATTGTTGGGCACACCCGCAGAAAAATATTCCGGATCCAATGCTGCTGCACTTTAATGTATCATAAAATAGGATCGATTTAGCGCCAAACATATTTATTAAAATCTAGAATAAAATGATAGTATGTATCGTCTTTTGTCGAATATCGCGGTGCCAATTTCGTGCGTTGTAAGATGAAGGGAAAAT
>NW_011963294.1:0-3267 GCF_000949405.1 Vollenhovia emeryi
AAGAAATTGACCAATCACGGTCAAGTATGAAAAGAATGCGCGACTGTGATTAGTCAATTTCTTAAGGCTTAAGGCTTAAATCTCTATTGTAGACTGGGACTGAAGCAAGATCTGAAGCGGATTTAACCATGTCTTTGGTAAAGTCAAAATTAATCGATGAATGTCGTCGCAAGGAGATTGATGGCAACAACAGCGGACAAAAGGATTCAATCTTGAAGACAACTCAAGGTAAATTGTCTTGTTTTTTCTGTAAGAAGAATGGTCACATAAAAAAGGATTGTCATAAATATAAGTCATGGAAGCAAAAGAAAGACAAAGAAGATAAGACAGAGGTAGCAAAAACGGTAGCTAGTGACAAAGTAAATAAAGTCAAAAGCGGTGATGATTTTTTATTCATGGTTTCGTCACACAGCTTCAGTGATTTGATCATCGATTCAGGTGCCACGAGTCACGTTACAAGTAATAAAAGTTGTTTTGCCTCATTTCAATATACAGATAACAACAGTAGCATTCTGAATGTGGCAAAGAAAGGAGAGAAGATGTGTGTGCAAGGCAAGGGCACATGCAATATCGAACTTGTAAACTTGAATGGTGAAATATCACACGCAACTATGACAGATGTTCTGTACGCACCTGAACTCGACGGAAGCGTGTTGTCGGTAAAAAGGTTAACTAAAAGAGGTTTTAAAGTCAATTTTTCAGGCGATTTTTGCGAAATCATGAACGGCGAAAGACAGATAGCAATAGCTAAGGCAAGTGGAGACCTGTACAAATTATGTCAACCACATGAAGTCCATCTAATCAAGGATTCTAACGAACATAAACCAAATTGCATACACCACTGGCATCGAGTTTTTGGTCACCGGGATCCGGATGCAATTAAGGAAATGTGTTCAAAAGGGATGGTCGAAGAAATGAAGATTTGTCATTGTGGAATAAAGGTTCAATGCGAGGTGTCTTCAAGCAAAAATGACACGCTTACCATTCCCAAGGCAATCATTAAGCAAGTCAACGTCTGTACTCGATCTGATTCACTCGGATGTCTGCGGGCCTATGCAGACTATTTCACCTAGCGGCAAACGATACGTGCTCATGTTCATCGACGATTTCTCTAGATACACGGTTATTTATTTTCTTCAAGAGAAATCAGAAGTGGAAGTAAGGATTAAGGAGTACGTAAAAATGGTGGAGAATAAATTTTCCAAGCGGCCAAAGGTGATAAGATCGGATCGAGGAGGAGAGTATGCCAATAAAGCAGTCCAGGAATACTTAAAGGGTCAAGGTATTCAGGTACAGTACACAGCACCATACACACCTCAGCAAAATGGTGTTGCTGAGAGAAAAAACCGTTCACTTATTGAGATGGCAAAATGTATGCTCTTGGATGCGAATTTACCATATACATTCTGGGCAGAGGCCGTCAACACGGCGAATTATCTCCAAAATCGTTTGCCCACCACAGCAATTGAAACTACGGCATATGAGAGATGGAATGGAGAAAAGGCAAAGGTAAATCATATTCAAATATTCGGCTTAAAATGTTTTGTTCATGTTCCAGAGCAAAAACGGCGAAAGCTGGACGATGTGGCAAAATCAATGATTTTTGTTGGTTACGATGAAAATTCTAAGGCATACCGATGCTACGATCCAGTTCAAAGAAAAGTAATTGTGAGCCGTGATGTTCGTTTTACAAATTCAAAAATGAACAACAAAGGAAGTAAGGTCGAGGTCGATTTACCAGTGAGTTCAAGTCGAAGCAAGAATCTTAGTACTGCGAACAATGC
Source organism: Vollenhovia emeryi (assembly GCF_000949405.1). Taxonomy (NCBI): domain Eukaryota; kingdom Metazoa; phylum Arthropoda; class Insecta; order Hymenoptera; family Formicidae; genus Vollenhovia; species Vollenhovia emeryi. The sequence goes on from NW_011963294.1 coordinate 1,785, forward strand.
GAAAAACGACGAAGTAAAAGTGGATTTGGATCAATCATCTAAGTCAACGTTCAGTCAGGGAAGCGATACAGATGCAGAGTTTCTATCATTCACAAGCAGTAGCGAGGATGAAGCAGATCAAGGAGAAACAAATGCAGCTCAAGTAAATATGGAAGACCATCTTCAGGAGGAGTCAGCGCAACCAACAAGAAGAGTTTCAAAGCGACTAACTAAAGGTAAACCGCCACCACGGTTAACGTATGATACAGTAAAGGCAGTGACAGATGTTACAAGGGATCCGAAAACATTGTCTGAAGCTCTATCAAACAAAAACAAGGCGCAGTGGATTCAAGCAATGGAAGAGGAAATGGAATCACTGATGAAAAACGAAACCTGGAAGTTATGCGAATTGCCAGAAGGTCGAACAGCAATTGGATGCAAGTGGATCTATAAGGTGAAAACAGATGCCAAAGGTAACACAACTCGTTTCAAAGCGCGATTAGTTGCGCAAGGGTTCTCCCAACGGTATGGCACTGATTATGATCAAGTCTTTGCCCCAGTTGCAAGGCAAGCAACATTCCGAACATTGCTACCAGTTGCTTCAAAAAGGGGATACGTTGTACGACATCTCGACTTCAAGACAGCATTTTTGAATGGGAAGCTGAAGGAGAAAATATACATGAGCCAGCCACCAGGATTCATCAAGGAAGGGAAAAAGGAACTTGTCTGTTTGTTACTAAAAAGCCTGTATGGGCTAAAACAGGCTGCAAGATCTTGGTATGATGAGCTCAAGAAGACTTTAACTGGAGCTAATTTTATACAAAGTAATGTGGATCCGTGTTTTTATGTCAAAAGAGATGAAGTTGGAGAATGGTGTTTTCTAATTGTTCACGTCGACGACATAATCATTGCAGCAAGATCAAACGACGCTATAGACAAAGAAAAACTCAACATTGGTTCGTTTTTTCAAATCCAGGATCTAGGTGAGGCAAAAAATTATCTTGGTATCGAAATTACGAAAAATGAACACGGAATATATTGCCTATGTCAATCAAAATACATTCAAAGGGTGACAGCTGAATTTGGCCTTCAAGATGCGAAAGTTTCAAGTGTGCCAATGAACATCGGATATTTAAAGACAAATCAATCTTCCGACAGAGATTTACTACTATCGAACAAGGATTACCAGAGACTCATTGGATGTTTGTTGTATATTTCGGTCAATACCAGGCCGGACATTTCAGCAAGCATATCGATTTTGGCGCAGAAGGTCAGTCAATCACATCAAGAGGATTGGAATGAATTAAAGAGTGTACTGAAATACCTGAAAGGAACAATGGACATGAAGTTGATGGAACCTGCAACGATATGAACGAATCATTGTACGGATACTCAGATGCAAGCTGGGCAGAGAACCGAGTGGATAGGAAGTCCAACAGTGGGTATGTTTTCTTCGTCAACGGAGGACCGGTCAGCTGGGGATGCCGCAAACAAAGCGTGGTCA
>NW_011963295.1:0-3267 GCF_000949405.1 Vollenhovia emeryi
ACATGCAAAATGGTGTGTTTGTTGACATCTCTCAAGAATCGATAGCAAGAGGTGGAGTCACGCATCGATCGATGAGAGACGGGGGCGAGCGGGGAGCGGTGAGTGGGCGAACGGCGCGCAGCGAGAGAACACGCGACATATGACACCGCGCCGAAAAAGTTTTTCTGGTGGTAGGAGAATAATACACCATTTTGCATGTCTGCCGAGTCCGGCCTTCCGCTCCTCCGTGCACTTATTGGCTCAGACGTTTTTCTTAATTAAGCGATAATAATTACGGATTTTGTAAAATGGTATATGACTTTTCTTCTCAGTTTAACCCAATCTACTATAATCTTTGGAGTCGTTCATATCGAATCCGACACCCTGTATTTGCGCAAGAGAATGTACATGGATATGGCATACCGGAGTTCGCTAGGAAAAAGGAAAGAGATTAATTCTTAGCGGGGATGTTATGAGGGAAAAATATTCGTCAAACGTTCTCTTACAATCTAGCGGGGATGTCACACCTGAAAGGCAGCTTCGGCTTCGGGTGTCTAAACGATTTCGCGCTTGTCGCGCTTACGCGAGTTGGTTATGTAAGTATGAAGCGGAGCTTGTGTTTTGGCAGCGGAGGGAATGCATCGCCGGTAAAAATTGATAATTTCGAGAAAGCGGCGTAATTCTTCGACCGTGCGAGGTTTCGGGTAGTTGTTAATAGCCTCAACCTTCTCGGGGGTAGGTTTAAATCTTAGTGGTGTAATCGTATGCCCTAAGAACACGAATTCCGGTACATCAAAGACGCACTTTTCCAGGTTAACACGCAAGTGGAATTGATTAAGCCGCTGGAAAACAGTGCGGAGATGAATTTCATGCTTTGCTGCAGATGCAGATGCTATGAGTATATCATCGAAGAAGGTGAAAACATATTCCAGGTCACCGAGAGCGCGGTGAATGTAACGCTGGAAGGTTTGTCCGGCGTTGCGTAACCCGAAGGTCATAGCGCGAAATTCAAACAACCCGAAGGGGGTGATGACAGCAGTTTTGGGTATATCTTCGGGTGCAACCGGAATTTGGTAAAACGCTCGAGAGAGGTCTAATGATGTAAAAACGGATTTACCGTGAAGAGCGGAAACGAAATCATGAATGTGTGGTACCGGATAACGGTTGGGCACCGTGATTGCATTAAGACGACGGTAATCGCCACAGACGCACCATTCGTGATTTTTCTTTTTAACTATGTGTATGGGGCTCGCCCATGGGCTGCTAGACTGTCTGCAGAGGCCCTCTTCGCAGTATTTTTTAAACTGGCTTTTCGCCGCCTGTAACTTGTCTGTAGACAAACGGCGCGCACGTTCGTGGATCGGGGGGCCGGAAGTAATTATATAATGGTAAACGCCGCGCGCTTCAAGGGGTGTAGCCTGCTCGGTGCCAAAAACTTTCGGGAAGTCAGCGATGATATGAGCATATTTGTGCGCGGGATTGCTTAAGTGGATCGAATACACGAGAGTTATTTTGAGAACTCCTGAGGTATAAAGACCCGTTATCTCGTCGACGAGACGGTGTCGTTTGAGATCGATAAGGAGGTTATAGTGAGAGATAAGATCTGCTCCTATAATCGCTGAGGGAACTGCAGCAACGCAAAAGTTCCACGACATGGGTCGACGGAACCCAAGATCTAATGTTAAGTGAATGGTGTCGAAGGTGTCGATGATAGTGTTGTTCGCGGCGTACAACTTGTTGCTGGAGGGGCGTAAGTTATATTCCAAATTGTTGTGAAGGCTCCCGAAAAGAAAAATATAAAGGAAGGAGAGAATGCCAATGTGAGCCACAAAATGAACAGACCTCAGTTCTCACAATATAAATTTTCCAATTTCTATTTAATATACGTTTCGACCCTTCTTCGGGTCTTCTTCACTAACTCGTTCAATCGAAAATATAGATCGGCACAGCATCGAAGTAAATCCTCTAATTTTGTCAATCAGTAAATCTCTAAATGATGCCCGACATAAAGAGGACTTCGACCAGGGATGAGTCCGTGACGACGATGTTAAAATGACTGTGTGCCGATCTATATTTTCGATTGAACGAGTTACTGAAGAAGACCCGAAGAAGGGTCGAAACGTATATTAAATAGAAATTGAAGAATTTATATTGTGAGAACTGAGGTCTGTTCATTTTGTGGCTCACATTGGCGTAAGTTATGTTTTGCCGGAACGGGGAACAACGATATTTCTGCGCCTGAATCGGCTAAGAATATGTTGCCTGATTTTCTATCACGCACGTGAAGGCGTTTAGAGGAAATGGAACCTTCGTTCACCGCCTTAACTGAAGAAGGTTCGACTCTAGTTTTTCTTTTTCTTCCAAAGCTTTAAAGGTGCAAGGTCTAATGCAATGGATTGCTTTTTCACCGTATTTGCAGTGAATTCGACAAAGGCCGTCGGTGCTGCGACTGCGAGATCTGCCCGGAGGTGAATTAATGGACCGTGATCGAGAACGCGATCGTGAATGGGCGCGTGACATTAGTTTACGGACTGCTTTAGATAGCTCCTCAACCTTGCGTTCTATTGAGCTAACCGTTGGAGGAGATGCAGCGGCGGCAGCGGAAACCTGTGACGGGACGAGGGCGGATGACGCTGCGGTATAATTAGGCGCGTGGCCGATTGCGTCTACTACAGTATCGGCTAATTGAACCAGGTCGTGTAAGGTCTCTGATTTTGAGGCGACTAATATTGCACGGCACTGTTCCGGTAAACATTCTAAAAAAATCGAACGTAGAACTGAATCGCTGCAAGAGGATCCGCTCAAGTTGCGCATGCGCGCAAGTATTTGGGAAGGTTTCCCATCGAATGTGATTTGACCTTTAAGCAATTGTCTTAATTTAGCTTCGGAAAAAATTGCGAAAGTCGATATAATGCGATCTTTAATGATATTATATTGGTTATTAGGGTCTGGAGACGAAACAAACAAGGGAATGGTCGGAAGTGTCCCTCACCGATTTCAATGCTCTTCGGATATGTTGTAGAGCATAAAAAAGTATTAGACCCGTATTTTTTAATATGTGCTTATCTCGACGTTTAGGGGGTGAAACAGCACCTTGAAAATAACGGATTTTTTCATTTTTTACGAATATTTTAGAAAAAATTTAAGGTTTATGAAAAATGTTTTAGATAAAAGTTTTATTGTTTTCATAGTCTTCACAATGGCGTAATCATAGTTTTCAACAATGTCAAATTTTTAAATTTACCCCCACCCGCACTATTATTTTTAAACAAATTAGAAATTTGCATA
>NW_011963296.1:0-3267 GCF_000949405.1 Vollenhovia emeryi
TTACAATAATGCTACAAGTTTTCACTCACGCTACTGTTATGTTTAAAAAACATGTTATAATATATATTACTAACATTACTGAGAAGTTATTGTTGATTGATGTTTACTGAATTAGCCTTTAAAGTAAAGATTGTAATTTCACAACGATGTAATATACATCTGGGACATAGAAATAATTATTTATTTTTGGCAATTGAATTAATTTTCTCTATTGTAAAATTATTGTAAAACTATTTTTTATCATCTTTATATTTATAAATATTACGTTCTATTACATTTATAATAGATATTTCCTTAAAAATAAAATAAATAATTTCAACTATAACTACGTTTTCATTTATTATTTTTTGTAATGCATTTATTGTAATTTTCAATTTTTACATCAGTTATTAATTAAATTTGTTTTACATTTTTGTCATTGTCACAAATATCTTATAATTTAACTCGAATTGGTAGCAGAAAGCCGCCTTCCATGTCAGCTTATTTAGCGCATGCGCTTTAACCTATGTAAAAGTTTTGTACATAAAAGTTAGAGACACCTTAGAACAAGAGTTCGCGGTCTAGTGTATTATATAGAAGTCCGTGGGTTTAACAGATCCCCGTTGCACAAAGGTTAGGTTTACTCTATCACTCTATTTACGGGCGCTCGTATAAGTCGGTAACGTCAGTCACGTCAGCCGCGCTTGCGAGCGCCACGCGCGGCAGACGACGTTTCTTAACGCGAATTCACAACCGCGGACTTTGCATTGCAAGCAATGGTCTAGTTTACACCGTTAAATCGGTTGGTGCGCACATCAAGTTGTTACGGACTAAACATTTGATACATCCCTGTTTACACCATTTCGTCTCAAAACAGGTTAGGTTAGATTTTTAATCTGGATAAAGTAAAATCAAACTTCTACCACAATATGCTAAACTGAACCATACTTCTAACCTCAATCTAGCAGGAATGCCGGGTATAATACGACCCGAATCGAATCAAGCGTTTACATCGCCCTAAGATATTTTGATACGCGCACCAACTTGGTCTGATACTAGCGATTCAGGAGTATCAGACCAGAGCGCACTAAAGTAATCCGCGAGCGTTTACATCGAGCGAATCAAGCGATTTGATACCGATATAGTATTTGGTACGCGTACCAAACGATCGGTGTAAACTAGCTCAATATTTCCACACACGGGACACGTAGGAGATAAAAACACTTTTATTATACAAATCGTATCCAAGCTATCGATTAAGCGCAGTCTCAAGTTCGTCGGATCAGCCGTTGTTAAGATCCGAAATTCTGAGGGCCCGTCAACTCGCGCACTCGCGTAAACTACACGGTCGGTCTCGCGCGCGTGGTCTAGCTTGTCACTTTAAAACTTTTCGCTTATACTTGGCGCGAGACACTACTGTGTCTCGTGATGTATAAAATATGTTAACTTACCGATATGTCTATCCAGTACAGCGAATTGTGTACAGACGATATTTTTGTAGAGAAAATTTTTGTACAGACAATATTTTTGTATAGAGAAGAAAGATGTTTTTGTAGAGAAGATACTTTTGCAGAAAAGATAACATTGGAACTTATACTTGGCGCTTTTATTTACCTTTTTTTAAAAGGTAAGTTTTTTAGGTGATATCACTACTTTTGTAGTGTTAAATATCACGTACTGTTTATTTATCAAATATAATTGTGCACAATTATTATTTTATTACAAGAGAGAACCTCGAAATGACCGATTGTGTGATATTAAACGCTAGGGAATAATCGACGATTTTGTACGGAGCCTTCTTGCGTTCCATGATGCGCGGTCGCGTAGTGCACGAGACGTAAAGGCTTTTTTTATTTATACCTCGTTACTCGTTACTGTCTCACTAGGTTCCTGTGTTATACATTAGGTAAACTATAACTTATTCAAGTGAATAGATTTTTGTTAAATTACTAACTTTATTTCAATGATACCATGCTGTTACGGAGAGTGTTAGCGCGTAGTAATACCGAGCGTAGGATTGTGCGCGTGCGATTGGTGGCGCTCGCGAAGAAGAAGGCGGCGTAGTAATATCGGACAGTGTATGCGTTAAGTTGCGCTGCCGAGCAAATGGCGCACGCGAGTATATGTTTGTACGTGCTTCGAAATAAAAACGTTTTGTTAATTATACCGTGCATAAGCGAGTCAACTTATTCCATAACAAAGTGGCGCCCAATCAGCAAAGCACCCACGAATGAGAGGAGCTCATAGAAATGAGCGATCGGCAAGCAAGAAGCACGCAGCACAGCTCGCGTCCCGGCAAGCAAGAGATCCGCTGCGACAAGCGCGACGGAAGAGATAACCTCAATCGAACAGAATAACAGCCCTCGCGGCATCAAGGCAGCAATGGCACAACGTGGGGCAACGGTCCCGGGAAAGGGTGAGTAAGTCACTCAAATCAAGTTACTCAAATCAAAAGTAATACAATCTTTTGCACAAAATGTCAGACACGCGGCAATTGAAGCAAAAACGTGTAACGAATAGTTCGTTAGTTGCTCAACTCTTCCCGGTTCTGGTTTCCGGACAGGACTCCGGCGGTTATTATTTATTACGCGAATAAATACGGAAATTAGTCGGACGCGCGGTTCCGACTAACGGTTGGAAGAGTTGGTGTTCTCGCGGTCGGTGTTTGACGTGCTGCGTGTCGGTAAAAGGAATCCTCCGTTCCTCCTATGTGCCGAATATGCTCAGCTCCAGGGCCGTCTGGAGAAAAGGATGACAAGATCTTAGTTCGCTCAGTGAGGTAATCGCTTGAAAGGATCGGGAATAAATCGGACAAGTGTTTTTTAAAGGTTAAAACCGATAGGAACGGGGTTTATTCATAGATAAATACAACGGAATCGAGGTAATTAAAATGGGTCCGCCCTGTGATCAAATATAATGGAAAGGAAAGGATTAGTATTACAATGGGTCCACCCTGTGATAAAATACAAAGGAAAAGACAAGGATTAGTCGGATTATAATATATGGAAAATACACAATGAGATCGGAATACGGAAAATAATACGCAATAATCTGGATTTTACAATAAGGTACGGAAAGTTCGGAAGTAGATCGGAATACGGAAAATAATACGCAATAATCAGGATTTTACACTAAGGTACGGAAAGTACGGAATTAGATCGGAATACGGAAAATAATATATGTAATTATCTGGTTCTACACTGGCAACGCTGGAAATAGTCAGGAAAGATGACCGTACGGGATCCTTAGGTCTGCAAGGGAAGAAAAGTAACGGTATTACTTTTACGG
>NW_011963297.1:0-3268 GCF_000949405.1 Vollenhovia emeryi
TGAATTCGTTGTTTATAAATTGAGTATGTTAATTAGAGAGAGAGAGAGAGAGAGAGAGAGAGAGAGAGAGAGAGAGAGAGAGAGAGAGAGAGAGATATGCATGATAAGTAAAATTTTAGGAGAGACTTACTTGGCAAGAGCCTTTCTCTATTGACGGATCGTACGCGCAAACTTGCGTAGAATAGATGTTGTATCCCCTATTGTTGTACATATACTTGCAGTAATTTTGGTCAGCGATGAGGATGTTGACTCGTTGTAGCTTAGGGGTAGTTGGTCCACTGTGCTGCAATTTCGTATAATATTTATAACTGCTGCTCTCGAAATGGCACTTAATTTACTTATCCTTTTATACCATATTTTATATAAGTATTCAGATATCAGAATAATTGAATATAAAAAATCGGAACTAGCAATTTCTACATGGAAATTACAGATTGGATGATAAGTAGAATGATGAAAGGCTCACCCAGAGTCTGCCCCATCCCGAGACAACGGCTACATCGTTAGCCTTAACGTCGTGAAATTTTGGTGGCAGAGGAACGTGTCCGACGGTGAACGATTCTTTGAAGGGATTTTGAACCTGAAAGTTTTTACTTGAGATTTGTAATTTATGATTAGAAGAAAAAATAGAATGATCGTAATTGCATCAAGTGAACAGAAATTTTAAGTCCCGCTTACCTTCAGTAGAGCGATATCGTTAATCCAGGAATTAGATGCGTCATATTCTTCGTGTACAATGATTTTTACGATATTATGCTGCGATTTCGGTTTGGTTAGGTCAATCGTTGCAGCAACAGCTTTTATTTCACTTGCAGATTTGCTACAATACGAAATTTATAATTGCTTAAATTTTCGTTTAAATATATAACAGTGAGTCATATTTCTTACATTGGTAAAATAATGTTTGTATGAACGTATCGAAAAATTTATAGTTGATTGATGTATTAACATGATATGAAATTATTTTATTAAATGTAGGAATAATATAATAATAATATGTACCCGGAAACACAGTGGGCTGCTGTGATAACATAGTTATCGTTCAGGATGGAGCCGCCACAGAAATGGAAGTTAGAATCACGATTTTGAAGAGACACCTGTAAATATCATAATCTTCTAATATCTGCTCATTTATTCGAGTAATATTTTCATGTACACGTTCCTACGCTTAATTAAAATGGAATGTATTTTCATATAAACATTTTACATATACTAGTTTATATATGTTTATTTTTCTAATGAAGATATCTTTTGATAACATGTACCTGATACGGTATCTCGCCTATTTTGGCATCCTCTCCATTCACGATTCTGGGATCAAAGAGTGGAAGGATCCCAGCTGCAACGGTAAAACATTATTATTATTTGTAAAATGCAACCAGGAAACGCAATTTTCGCAAATAAGAAAACAAAGTTTGTTTCTCAGGTGTATTTTAAAATACATTTTTAAATCTGCGGATTGGCAGTTATTTAACGAAGATTTGTTGAAAGTTATTAACAATAATTTTGCGATTATATATTACTGTTCATGTATAATATATGATTGCCATATAATTCACAGAAAATTATTTTTGAATAATATGAAACAATAAAGCGATTTTGTTGCCAAGATATTTCTAAGGCAACTACATTAATTTGTATTCGCTTGTGTGACGAATTATTATCAGTCAACTCGAGAGGATCAATACTCACCGTGGGAGAAAGCCAAAAGACTGAGGAGGCACAATATTCTCAACGCCATGGTCTGTTTACTGACCGAAGTATGATGTGAAAACGACGACCGCGAATTTATACGTATCTGTTTCTAATTTCATCGCCCCCCTGCCGTATACCTAGTCCAATGATTGACAAGTTCTCTTAAGAAATCTAGATTAGATATATCGGTTTTGAAGAAGATTATCGAAGATGTCGTTGATACAGATTACAATGATCAATTGTATTGATAAGCACGCGATACTGTGTCACTGGAATCTTATTCCCTCGAAATGTTCTCCATATGCGATTGATCGCTGTTTTATACATTAGTTGAGATTGTATTTTAACTTTTGAAAAGATAAAAATTATTAATTTAAAAAATTGCATTAGTCGTTTGTCGACCAATTTGAAGCTTTTTATATACTCGTAAATTTAAAAAATATTTTAGTCCACAATTTTTTATTTGAGATCATTTTAATACAATCATCAAGATTAAATAAATTTTAATATATTTCACTTTGAACGGATATAATTTGTAACATCTTCTCTTTCTGGCAGTCGCAGCCGAAAGTCCTTCTTTCGTTTCTGATTCCCTTTTCTATATTTGTGAATCTTAAGAAAGACATGCGTCTGATTTTCCGAAGAACATCTCTTATTTTCTATTTTCTTTTCCACAAGTATAACGTCGCGTCGCTAGGCGTTATAAAGGAAGTAAGAAGAATACACTTAGTGCTCTCTAAAAGTCAATCAGCGAATTATCGTTGAAAACAGTGACTATTCACTGTTTTCAGTGATAATCCACCGATTGGCTTTTAGAGAGTCAGCTACTATTGACACGATTAACGAATATCTTCAATCTACGATAATGTATTACTGAATTGAGAATTGCCGTTATAATCGTGACTGTCAATTACGGCGCGTCCACCGCTTTCGCTCTGCCAAGTGTCACCGGAAATGAGAGCAACACGTCAGTGCCGCGCGGTCACGGAGTATGTTTTCCCGACAGAGTCGAGGTTCTATTCGACTTTTAGCTGTATCCAATAGTTCTATATCGAAATTCACCTGAGTTCGATACGTACGTGACAAACAATACATGATAAACGGCACCTGTCGCGCGAGAATTCTTTGTCACAGCCTTTTTGGGCGGTCTAACTCCAGTGGTTTTTTTTTAATGAATCAGTAATATTTATTTCGTCGAAAATGTGTACAGAATTTGAGAGCACCTACTATGTACAACCCTATGTCGCATCGTTATCACACATTTTTTACATGAAAAAATATCTCCTTCTCTCGGTTGTAAGGATCGACATTTAGTAAGTTAATCGAAGGACAGAGTACGAATCATAGTTGGAAGCTAGTAGGTTTAGACCGCGTTAGCCTTAATCCAATCCAGATAAGAGACAACACGTGTGAAGACGGTAGGGTAAGCGGCGCCGGCGCAACCTATCGCCCAGGATACCAGTCCAACGAGTTTTCCACCGACAGTCAATGGGCCACCAGAGTCACCCTGGAAAAAGCAAGGTGTTCAAATTTGATGTCTAGATTGCATCGCGGTTTTACTTGATCGTGCTTT
>NW_011963298.1:0-3268 GCF_000949405.1 Vollenhovia emeryi
TTGCTCCTCAGTGTACAATCACTACTGACCTACACGCATAACGAGGCGCTGCTCGGGCGTGTTCCTGTCCTGACCTGATCCTTTTCCTGATCCTTGACCGGTGTAGAACTCAGGGGGGTAATATTCGGGTGGGAAGAGAGATTCCTGATTATTTTAGTACTAAGCTCCGTAGCGTTAATCCCATCATTTTTCTTCCTTCCAGAGCACGGGAAGATCCTGTAACTAACGTCCTCCCCGACCGTTCCGGCGTTAGCAGTGTTTACCGATAGCTTATTCCGATCCATTTGCGTATTACCGTATATCACTTTCCTGTATCTTTTATTTTTCCGATCCAACGACATACTGTATTCATTTCCGATCACTCCGATTTACCGCGTTATCTTGTATCCTGTGTTCCGATCCGACCGCGTACTCCGGTACATTATATAATCCCGTTAATTATAATCCTTTTGTTTCCATTGTATTTAATCACAGGGCGGACCCATTGTACCGACTAATCCTTTTTTTCTTTCCACTGTATTTGATCACAGGGCGGACCTTATGTAATCACCTCAATTCCATTGTATTTATCCATTAATAAACCTTGTTCCTATCGTGTTCTACCAACTTAGATATTTGTACGATTTATTCCCGATCCTTCCAAGCGACTACCGCACCAAGCAAATTAAGATCTACGCCTCCTTTCCTCCAGACGGCCCTGGAGCTGAGCATATTCGGCACATAGGAGGAACGGAGGATTTATTTAAACCGCCACACAGCACGTCAAACACCAACCGAAAGAACGCTAGCTCTTCCGACCGATTAATCAGAACCGCGTGTCTGATATTTCTTTCCGCGAAATAATAACGAATTTCGGAGTCCCGTCCGAAATTCAGTACCGAGAGCAAGCAAGAGCTTCGTTACAGGCTAATTGATCGCCGCTGAACGTAGGCAAGTCAATTTTTGGGAGTTGAATCTGTCGCAGCACTGTGGACGCATCGCTCTTGCCGCCCGCCGTCTCGGGCGCTTTCGGAGCCGGCATGCTAGACGCGATGCGCGCCTTGGAGTCGAGGTAACTGTCTTCCGTCGCGGTGTAAATATCCTGTTTGATGTAGTCGGTAGATCCGAGCGTCTCAAAGCCAGTACCTCGTCATGAGTTTGCAAAAAACGCGTCCAGTAACACTCGAGAAGATCCAAACGCGAGACGAGGTAAGGTCGCGTCATCTTATCCCTTCCGATCTTGACGAGGTTGTCCCAGAAGCGGCCGATGTATCCCGCGGTAGAGAGCTGTCGCTTCAGCACGGTCTCCATTTTAACGAGATCGGCGAGAGGAGTTTATGAAGTAGAAATGTTCTGGTGTCTGTGTAACGAAAGTCGGAATTCTGAGCTGAAGTCACTTGTAGCGCGGCGCGCGCGAGTACGGTACGCGACCCTTAGGCGCGGAGAGCGCGGAGCGCGGTACGCGTGACCTAGGGCGCGGTAAGCGCGGAGCGCGGTGCGAAGCACTCTAGGCGCGGTAAACGCGGAGCGCGGTGCGAAGCACTCTAGGCGCGGTAAACGCGGGGCGCGGTGCGTAGCACTTGGGCAGCGGGCGCGCGGGTTACCCGCGGCGATTGCGCAACCTTGGGGTTGCTGGCTCACCCGACGATCTTACCGCTGTTTTTTTTTACGTGTCTTTTCCCGCGCTAGAGGGCTTCCGGAAGGTGATGAATCGGTACTCACCGTTTTCGCGTTTAAATTGTTCGTTCCACGTGTAGGTGCACGTGGCAAAATGTTTGTTTCGTGATCCTCCGCCTGTTCCAGATCCGGCTCGAAGGACCAAATGTTCGCTGCTCTCCCAGCGAACGCGCTAATCGCTCGGTTAGAGTCAGGCGATAAGGAAATGGACGGGCAGGGGAGGCCGCGCGACACTTGAACAAGTCCGGGCAATCACAGCACCTTTATTTACAAGACACTGTTCGTACACGTGTAAGAATACTCGCTCCCTTACGACTAAAGTGCTCGTATAAGACGGCGAGCATATGATGTAAGAGAGCGTGGATAACTCGATGAGTTCCGGAGACAATCCTTTTCGCAACTGGCTAAAAGGCCGCGCACAGGAATGCGTACACAACCCCTGTTCAGCTCCCCGCGCGAGCTTCTCGATCCACCCGAGGGAGAGAGAATGGTATTGTTTGGAGCGAGAAATCGGCTAAACATGAGGAACGGAATTCGTCGCAGCGCCGGTTACGAGGCGGCCGCTAGACTCTCGTTCCCGCTTGAACACTCTGTGTATCAAAAGTTTCTCTATCTTGGTCTGAAAGTAAAGATTATTTTTACATATTTAACTTTTTGTTTAAATATTTAATAAAGACGAAGTAAAGAGGTGTATGCATCATAATGGGAACGTCTGAAAAACTTTAAATATATTTGTAATTTTTATTACCTGCATTTCTTCTGAATACATGTTCTTCCTCTGTTCTGGATACAGGTTCTCCTCTTCTCGGGTGGTCCCGACATGAACCCCATCGATAGAGGGGAGCGGCATGTTGCCGTCCAATGGGGGCCCATCGCGGTCGTTGGGGTCTACTTAAGGCCCACCAGACGCCTCGCCCTGTTTAAGGGCTGGCTATCGGACATAGGACGGACGGTCCTACGTCTGAGTCCGAGGCCGGTCCTCGTGGCCGGGGACTTCAACGCGTGGCACACGAGTTGGGGTTCCCGGTGCACGAACAGGAAGGGGGAGGCTCTGGACGAGTGGGCGGCGGAGCACGGGCTGGTCCTCAGGAATGAGGGCCGGACCCCCACCTGCGTGCGGACGCAGTCCATCGTGGATCTCACGTGGGCTACCCCCTCGGCCGCGCGCTTGATCACCGGGTGGAGGGTGGAGCAGGACATCGAGACTCTGTCTGACCACCGTTATATAACGGTGGAGCTCGGTGTCCTCTCCCCCGTGCGCCGCCAGGAGACGCGACCGCGATGGGCCCTCCGCAAACTTTGCGAGGACGCCCTAATGGCCTCGTTAGAGGCCGCCTGTTGGGTCCGGGGAGGTTTCCCCGAGACCCGGGAGACGGACCCCCTGCAAGAGGCCGAGTGGATCGGGGCAGCGCTAACAGCGGCTTGTAACGCTGCGATGCCTCGGTCCAAAGCTCGGCCTCAGCGGGCCGTCTACTGGTGGACGGCAGAGATCGCCGACTTGCGTCGACGAGCCGTCCACCAGCAGAGGAGATTCGCCCGCTGCAGGCGCAGAGGCGGACAGGCGGCCGAACGAGCGAGAGAGGGCTACCTTGAGGCCAAGGTAGTCCTCAAA
>NW_011963299.1:0-3268 GCF_000949405.1 Vollenhovia emeryi
CTTCTAAAAGTTACTCAGGTGGGTGACCTTGACAACATATGTCAAGATCAAGGTCATCGGAAGGTGGGGTCTTTTTATGCACATTTACCAAACATTACGTTCTTTCAGATTTATGATGGAGAATTGTAATAATATTACCGATAACACCCATAAATCAAGACAAAATGAGGATCTTAACATATCAGTGAAGTTGCTGAACGTTGAATTGGAACATCATCGATCTCTCAATAAATTTCATCTACAATGCAGATACAATAATTTGAATGAAAAAATAGAGATTGAAAATGTGTAATTGTGAATTATTATTATCCTTCACTATCCTCCTTTGCGATTATCCTTTATCATCCTTCATATATATACATTGTAATAACACTACATCCGATGAAAAAGTTTATTTAACTTTTTTTTCAAAATTATCTTATTTATCGACGTCTTCTCTGCGTTTTTTATATTTGTCACGTTCAGAACGTTTATTTTGCAACTGTTGGAAATTTTCTGTGCTATAATTGGATTATTCCTCTGGTTCTAAAAATGTAATCCAATCTCAGTACAAAAAATGTTCAACAGTTGCAAAATAAACATTCTGCTGAACGTGACCATTGAATTCAGTATGCTCGGTAAAAAGAGACCGATAGAATATAAATGATGTACATACAACAAAGACAACCACTTCAGTTGTAACAACTTTACAGAACGAAACATTTTATTTCTTGAGGTTGGCCAACAGTGTTTTGAACGGTCAGGAAAGAAACGAGAGGATAGATAATTAGAGAGAGACGCTCAAAAACTGAGCACACCATGTATACTCCCACCACGAGTGGGATTAACCCAAAATGAAGGCACACACAAATAAGTTGAAGAAGAAGAAGCCCGGCAACTTTTCCGTTAACAAACGGAAAAAGTTGAAGGGATCGGCGGAGAGGCACGCGGCTATGGGGGTTGGAAAGGCTGCCGCAGGTGCTTCCTCTGCCAAAGAGGGGAAGGGAGTCGAGTCTGGCTCAAATGACCCAAAGCCACGAACACCGTGGCTGGAAGAGAAGGAGAGTCCTGGCCTTATGTGGCTGGGGTACTTGGAGAAATGCTCCAAGGAGGCGGCAAGAGGGGACCTGGATGTCGAGTACATCGAGGCCTTCCTCAAGGAAGAAAAGCCCATGGTGGAGGAGGTCGACGAGATGATCTCCCACCTGGCGAGATTCGACACCAGGTCGATTGAAGAATTGGAGGAGCAAGCAGAGCTGGAGGAAGAGGAGATGGACCTCTGGGAGGAACATAAGGAGGACATCTCCCTCATCGTCGAGCACGCAATGGTGGGGCTGTTTAAACTCTACCAGCGATACTCGCGGCAAACGGAGGAATTAACAGCGCTCCGTAAAAAGGTTAGGGCCCTGGAAAAGGAGAGGCGCAAGAAAGAGGGGAACCTAGTGGAGAGAGCTGTCTCTCCAATAAGATTTCCATCGTGCGAGGTATCTTCCCAAACAGCAGGGGAGGAAAGAATGGAGGAGGAGGAAGAAACCTCTCCCGAAACAGCGGGAGAAGAGAGGATCACGTCGCTGGTAGACGACGAGATGCCCACGTCGGAAGGAGTACCTACGTTGGGCAAACAGACGGATCCGGAGATTGACCCTGCACGGAGCGGGGCACCAGAAGAGAGGGTGTCTCGGTCGATGTACACGTCTCTGGAGAAAAGGCTGACCAACATCGAAGCCAAACTAGAGGAACTTCTCCATCCACGAAGGGAAGAATTACCCCTGAACAACAAGGGGAAGCAAGGGGTAGGAAAGGAGGAAGGGAGACTAAAAACTCCCCTTCCACCGGAACCTCGAAAGGGGCAATTAAAGGGAAAGAAGCTAGGAGGCGGTGAGGGGGGTGTGCCGCGCCTTCCTCGAGTACCGACCACTGCCGCGGTATCGCTCACGGTCCCTGGGGGGAACGTGAAATCCTATGCCGACATCCTCCGGGCCGCCAGGGAACGTGTTCCCCTGGAAGGTCTGGGGTTTGAAGGTATGAGGATCAAGAGGGCAGCTAACAGGGGTGTGCTCCTTGAGATCCCCGGTGAGCATAGAGTGGCAGGGGCAAACGCCCTCGCCAAGAAGTTGGAGGCCGCTTTGGCGGACAAGAATGTGAGGGTGGCCAGACCGAACAGGCGTGCGGTACTCCGCGTCAGGTCTGGATGACTCTATTACGGCCGAAGAACTAGCCGTTACTGTGGGGTCTGAAAGGGGATGCGTGTCGGGGGAGGTGGATGCACAGATACTTCCTTGCATCGCTGACCGACAAGTAAGATCGGCACTCGTGCACTGCCCGGTGGGGACTGCGCGGGCGCTGATCAATAGAGGGCGAATCCGCGTGGGCTTTGTTTGGGCTGCTGTTTCAGTAGCTCGACCAAGCCCAAAGAGATGCTACTGATGCCTTGAGGTGGGTCACTTGGGACACGGTTGCGTTGGAAGGAGGGACCGCAGCAAATGCTGCTTCCGCTGTGGCAAAGAAGGCCACAAGGCGGCGGGGTGCCGGGGAGCGCTGAGATGTCCCGTGTGTGTGGATCTCGGACTCCCATCCGGGCACCAACTGGGAAAAAGGGGGTGTGGTCAGTCTGCCGACTTGCTGTCGGCGAGGGCAGACCCTACACTCCCTCCAGGGAGACCCCCTTGGCATGGCACAGGGGAGCGAGACGGACTCGCAGAAGGGCCACCGGGCCCATGTGCCAACCCCACCTCCTCGTGGTGTGAGTCGGTAACGCAGGAGTACCCCTCCTGTGGCTGACGGGGCTCTGGCTTCGGGCAGGGTGCACATACCGTTGTGCATACCTGGACATCATAGAGGGGAAGGATCGGGCCTCGCCGCTTGGTGCTGCGATCACGGCTGAAGTTTGAGGTGGGCAATAGTCGTAATTCCTCATCAGTAAGTCGGGGGCAGGAATGTCCTTAAGCCGCGGCCCTCGCCTGCGTTGGCTGAGAGAGCCCTGAAGATGTCTCGTGGGCGCGAGTGCGCCAACCCGAAGGAAGTCTTTCCCCTCGGTGGGCGGACCGGAGGAGGAGGGATTCTTAGCGCCATCGCTCTGGGTCCTGAATCTAAAGGAAGGAAGCCTGAGGCAGGCCCATGTGGCGGCTCGCGGGGTGAACAGAGTCACCCGCTTAGGGTGGCACCCGCTTAGGGTGGCACCGAATCGGAACCCGGGGCTGCCGACGGTTCGCGTGTGTGGTTATGGCCAACACGCGACGCCCTTGGGTCGGCTCTCACGGGAGCGCGGCGGTTGGGGGGAGGCTGGGTC
>NW_011963300.1:0-3269 GCF_000949405.1 Vollenhovia emeryi
CTCGATGGACGAAGAGTTCAGTTCTCGATGGACGAAGAGGTTGTCGTCTTCCTTATGATGACTCTCACACGACTTGTGTCACCGATTTATGTTTACTCGAGAAGTTAAGTGCCCTTTTCTCCGCGGAATCAGGGTATATATACCCTATTTTTCGTTGGGAGAGGGTTGAATACGCTGATTTGGCTGGCGCTTATTGGTGGATCGGAGCAACAATTTTCTAACTTATTTTCTAGTGGGGATTCGGTGGCGCCCGATTGTCGCCTGTTTTTTGTGACAAAGGGTACCAGTCCTCATATCGGTTACTAATAAAGTAAGTTTAATTATCTCTTCTAGAGCGCGGCTGTAGGTCGTAATATGGTGACGTTAATGGAATTTGTCCATTAGGAGGTCTGATTCCACTTGTCATCGTGGGTTCTGAGAGTTTGACAGATCATAAAAATGAAGAAGGATTGTCAGTTCGTAGAAACGAGGATTGTTAGTTCGTAGAAACGAAGATTGTTAGATCGTAAAAAGGAAAGATGGTTAGATTGTAAAAAGGGAAGATTGTTAGATCGTAAAAATGGGAGATTGTTAAGTCGTAAAAATGAAGGGGAATAGTTTATCGTGCAGCTGTGACCTCTCGTGGGTCGACAACCTCTCATTTCCTTACTGTCTTGCTATTGAGGGATCGGCCGCAGTGCTATGTTTAGAAAGAAAGAAATCGTGAAGTCCACTGGACGTAACAAATGCATTCAAGTGCAATATACGACAGCATATTCACCCCAACAAAATGGCGTCGCAGAAAGGAAAAATCGTTCGTTAATGGAAATGGCACGATGCATGTTAATAGACGCAGAAATGCCGAATAAATATTGGGGAGAAGCAGTTGTCACAGCAACATATTTGCAAAATTGACTACCAACGAAGGCTACAGAAAGGACACCATACGAATTGTGGTTTACAAAGAGGCCAAGTGTAAATCAACTAAAGGTGTTTGGATGTTCTACGTTTGCACACATTCCTAAAGAGCAACGTAAAAAATTAGACGTCAAGGCGAAAGAACTCAAGTTCGTTGGTTACGCAGGAGAATCTAAAGCTTATCGTCTACTCGACACCACTACAGATAAAATTATTATAAGCAGAGATGTGATATTTATAGAAGACGTTGAAGAAGGATTCGACATCACAGAAGATAAGAATGAAGTTCAGCACTATTTGAATAAAGCACCATTGGAAGAAGTTAAGGAGGAGTCAACAGTTGAAGATGCAGAAGAAGAGGTTGGAAAATCTAATAAAGAAATTCAAGATAAAGATGAAGAAATGCTACGACGATCAAATAGGATGAACAAGGGTATTCCAACACAAAGATACACCGAATCTGTTAATGCAGCAATTGAACTTCAAGATCCGAAAACTGTTCAAGAAGCAATGTCAAGACGAGACAGAAATGACTGGAAAACAGCGATGGACGAAGAAATAAATTCACTTAATATGAACAATACATGGGAACTAACAGAGCTACCAGATGACAGAAAACCAATTGGATGCAAGTGGATTTTTAAAATCAAGCAAGACGCGGATGGAAATCCGTGTAGATATAAAGCAAGATTGGTTGCTCAAGGATTCTCGCAGAAATACGGCACAGATTACGATGAGGTTTTTGCACCCGTAGTAAGACCAACTACATTTCGAACCCTATTAGTCATCGCTGGAAGAGAGAACTTTGCTATCAAACACATTGATGCGAAAACTGCGTTCTTAAATGGAGAATTAAAAGAGGTTATATATATGAAACAACCAATAGGATACGAAGTACCAAACAAGAAACATATGGTGTGTAAACTGAACAGAAGTTTATACGGATTAAAGCAAGCAGCAAGGATGTGGAACGAAAAATTACACACAATCCTTGAAAAGTATGGATTTAAACAAAGTAAAATTGATCTATGCTTATATACAAAAATAGTAAATAATGTGTGGATCTAC
The DNA here is from genome assembly GCF_000949405.1 of Vollenhovia emeryi. NCBI lineage: Eukaryota > Metazoa > Arthropoda > Insecta > Hymenoptera > Formicidae > Vollenhovia > Vollenhovia emeryi. Next base: position 1,966 of record NW_011963300.1, read on the forward strand.
ATGATTATCTACGTGGATGATATCATTATTGGAAGTAAGAAAGAGGAACTAATAAATGACACTGTGGATTTATTAACAAAAGAGTTCGATGTGATCGATCTTGGAAGTTTAAAAAACTACTTGGGAATGCTAATAGAACGAGATAAGGGAATATTCTATCTGAGTCAACCGAAATACATTAAGAAGATAATAGATTCAGTAGGACTTCAAGAAGCGAAGATTTCTAGTTACCCGTTGGATCCTGGATATGAAAATATAGAAAACTCGGACGAAATAATGCAGGATAACACGCAATATCAAAAGCTGATAGGAGAATTGCTTTATGTAGCGGTACATTCACGACCGGACGTAGCAGCCACAGTATCAATTTTAAGCCAAAAAATAAAATGCGCTAAATACTCGGATTGGATAGAGGCAAAAAGGACAGTGAGATACCTGAAAGGGACTATTAATTGGAAACTCAAACTCGGAGACGACACCAAAGAAGATGAGGCACCACTGGTTGGATATGCAGATGCAAGCTGGGCGCAAAATAAGACTGATCGTAAGTCTAATAGCGGATTCATTTTTATGTTATACGGAGGCACAATTAGCTGGGCATGTCGAAAACAAACATGTGTAGCACTCTCTACGGCAGAAGCCGAATATATAGCACTTGCAGAAGCTTGTCAAAAGGGAATCTGGATTCAAAGATTGCTGGAAGAGTTTGGCACAACAACAACGAAACCATTGAGGATCTATGAAGACAATCAAAGCTGCCTGAAGATGTTATGCACGAGAGGTTTTAACAACAGAACGAAACATGTTGATACAAAGTATCATTTTTTAAAACAACTAAAAGAAGAAAACGTGATGGAGTTTGTATATTGTTCAACATCACAAATGATAGCAGATATGCTAACAAAAGCCATACATGGAATTAAATTAAAGAAGTTTGCAGAATCTAGCGGTCTTAAGGATTGGCAGGAGTAATGTCATCGTTGAGGAGGAGTGTTGGAGCATGCGCACAACACCGACGACATTTTTATTTTCTTTTTCACTTTCCTTTAGTTGGCTGTTAATCTAAACGTTCACAGTGTAAAGATAGACAATCCAAGTAAAATGGAGTTCTACAGTAGAAGATTTATTAGTAGCGGTGGAAATAATAGAGCCCGCTGGCCTGAACAATTTAACCGTTCAGTTTCAAGTGTTGAACGATCTTTAGGGATATATTTAAATATTGGATTTGTTAGATTTAGATTTATACTCGGATTTAGATTTATTTGCTTCAACAATTTCATTTATTTTCGCTCATACGCGCATAT
>NW_011963301.1:0-3269 GCF_000949405.1 Vollenhovia emeryi
GACGCTACGCAACAACGGCACCAACGAGTTAAAATACGACGATTTCAAACGCACGCTTCATGGAGAATCTGCAACACGAGGTGTTGGAGCTGGAATTTCACGAATTCAGCAAGGGACACGACACGATTAACGAGCTGGACTTTGCGAAAATATTGTTACGATACACGTACCTCGAGACCGACGAGTAAGTTGAACAATTACGAAAGCTGTGTCCCAACAATGGCACTTCAACAGCTGCGAGAACGCGACTGAGCGACGAACCGTTGGCATTTTGAATATTTTGAAGATAATAAGATATATTTTATAATATATCCTTCTTTCGAACTGAGCTACACATTCTCCCCGCTCCCCACACTTTTGGATACTTTTCGGCCCATCACATTTTCTAAATCAATTTGAAAATCGCGCACGGTAAGCTTGACAATCGAATTCGCAGGTACGACAAGTACCTGGACAGAATGCTGGACCGAGCAGAGTTGCATATTGGTATCACATTTGAAGAGTTCCGGCGCTTCTATCAATTTCTGAACAACCTGGACGACTTCTCGATAGCGATGCGAATGTACACGTTGGCCGATCATCCTATATCCAAAGGTAAATTAATCAGGACTGACGCGTTCTGAAATGAACCGATTTTATTTCTTACTTAAATGCGAATTGTCTACTTAAATGCGTTACGTCTTTTCAATGTCGTCTCTGCTTTTCAGACGAATTTCAACGCGCTGTAAAGATATGCACGGGAACGATGCTTTCGACTCACATAATCGATACAGTCTTCGCGCTATTCGACGTCGACGGGGATGGCCAGCTCTCCTACAAGGAGTTTATAGCGATCATGAAGGATCGATTGCACAGAGGCTTTAAGGTAAGGCATCGCGGATATCCACGGAACTTTGAAAACATGTGGCGTTCCAGAATTACCTTACAAGATGCGCCGTGTAAAATATTAAAATGTGGAAACGTCGATGTAAGTCGCGGAGAGAATGTCCTTTTAAAATTTAAAATTTACCCTGAAAATCGTGTAATCGTGGCATTTTGAACAACTTTGTAAGAATTTTCTGAAATTTTACCATGCATTTCACTAGTAAACTGTCATAAAATTCTACGAAACGTGCCGCATTGTCCTGCGATTATACGATCTTCAGGATAATTTTAAGAGAAAATTTCGAGGGGGGAAACCGCTGAGGGCATTGTGGTGTACAGATTTGCGGCATTACTGGGCATTACTAGGCATTTTTGGGGCATTAGTTCGGGCATTAGGCCTTGCTGGGGCATTGTAAAGATAAAATAATATAAAATAAGATAATAAGATAAAGTAATGCCCACTGGACAATAGTAGACGTTGGTGTACAAGATTTTGGTCAGTGGTTTCTCCCTCGCCGCTGGCCAAAATCTTGTACACCAATGTCTACTAATTTCCAGTGGGCATTACTTTATCTTATTATCTTATTTTATGTTATTTTATCTTTATAATGCCCAAACTAATGCTCGCGAGAAAATTCTCTTCGCGTACTCACTGCAACACGGTGAAGAGACTTGTACGAACGGTTGCCACTTCTCAGGCTCTGCAGCGACGCATACTACGATATTATCGGGCAATTTATAAGATGCAATGGAAAAATTGCGATAACACTGTTGACCAATGCGAAATAACTCGAACTTTTGCAGTCTCAACAACGCAACGAGGGATGGGAGGCATTCAAGTTCTGCGTGAAACAAGAGATGAAAGCGCCATGAAGAACAAATGATGAAATACGCGAGGAGCGTTCGCTAATTTACAAAAGTCTCATAAACGCTCAATACTATCCAGTAACGTTGATCGTTATCGAGTTATTTCATAATTTCCTGCCTTTCTCGTGCTGACATTTATTTATTCGAAAGTATATTAAAATGTTTTACGCAATACGCAGCCAAATTTATAAAAACCATACTGTTGTTGAAATGGTTATAATATACATATATAAAAGTCATTATTACTAACAGGAAAACGAGAGCAGTTTGCGTGCTAATTAATAAAAACAATAGAAACTACAAGATAGAGATTATTCTACGTCTTTTCAACTGTTTCTATAATATTAACTAATCTATTCTTGCTTTGTCACACAATTTCACAATTAATTGTACTTTTCTACGGTTCTGTCTCATACAAAAATTCTCTGCAAACTTTTCAGCGAGAATTACTTATGTTAGCAGTTATAGAAAATGCACAAGTTATCATAATACATACTTTCTGGTAAATCTGAAGCCAGTTTCTTTCCTTTGAAATGTATAATACATGAAAATTTTAATTTTCAATAATAAATTTTGTAACTTCTGCTGCATCCCCAGATATTGAAACGGCGATATTTGTCAACTTAGCTTCTAGTATTTTTAATTCAGATCAAGTTTACGATTTATAAAACGTCCCATCTGGATGTCTATCGTTGCCAAGATATTAAAATATGTTAAAACATTTTAGCATTTATTCAAGATGTACGTTATAAATTACTTATTAAAGGTGATGATAATAAATAAGCTGTTGCTGTAAAAACCCAGGTACTAGAATCTATTTAAATATTTCGTAAAAAAACAGTCGTTAATGACCATATTATTTCTTATTATTTCGGGTAAAAATCTTCATTAAATTCTACAAGTTTCAGCGAAATGTTCCACGCAAGGTTCGTAATAAAAAAAAACTCTTACTTGCAATCGATAAAAAGTAAATTAGAAAGTTGCAATCTTTAGTTTTTTATGTTCACATAGGGTTTGCAACGACGCTGTGGACACTACTTTGATGATACTTCGGCAAGGACGGCAGCTAACGAGCTAAAATACGAATTCAAACGCTTCATGGAGAATCTGATACAGACGTGATAAAATTAAGTCGCTTCGCTGTGCCCGCTCTCAAGTTACAAGATACAATTCGTCCTACACGCGGCGGTCCAATTCTACGTGTCTGCGCCGCCGACCGGGCAGCAATTGTTCGTTATCAGTCATCGCACCGATTGTACCGGTAAGGTAAATGTCCCTATTGCCGACCATGCTCCCTCTACCGACCACTTTGACGTGAAACGTTATTTACAAGGCTACCGATTCATCGATACGTTTATAAATAAGTGAAGTGGAAAAATTCCGGAATTCGCAGTACAAAAGGATTGTATCGTGCAGAGTAAGTACAATAATTAGATATTTTTTTCGCATTTCTTGCCGCACGTCACCATCCACGCATATTCTTAAGAGTGTGGTTAAGAATTGTCGGTCGCCTAAATAGTCCGTATATTTAGTTCAGA
>NW_011963302.1:0-3270 GCF_000949405.1 Vollenhovia emeryi
CGTAATTATTATCGTATTATTAAGAAAAACGTCTGAGCCAATAAGTGTATGGAGGAACTGAAGGCCGGACTCGGCAGACATGCAAAATGGTGTATTATTCTCCTACCACCAGAAAAACTTTTTCGGCGCGGTGTCATATGTCGCGCGTTCTCTCGCTGCGCGCCGTTTGCCCGCTCACCGCTCCCCGTTCGCCCCCGTCTCTCATCGATCGATGCGTGACTCTACCTCTCGCTATCGATTCTTGAGAGATGTCAACAAACACACCATTTTGCATGTCTGCCGAGTCCGGCCTTCCGCTCCTCCGTGCACTTATTGGCTCAGACGTTTTTCTTAATAATGCGATAATAATTACGGATTTTGTAAAATGGTATATAACTTTTCTTCTCAGTTTAACCCAATCTACTATAATCTTTGGAGTCGTCCATATCGAATCCGACACCCTGTATATATTTAACCCGGGTTAACTGTTCTGTAAAGCAGATAATTTTCCATCATTTGTAAGTCCATACACCCACAAGAATATTGTGCTTCACAGAAATACGCAAACCCGATACAAAATGTGTCCGATCGGGCCTGTGTCCGATCGAGTCCGTGTCCGATCAGGCCTGTGTCCGATCGAGCCTGTGTCCGATCGAGAAATATTGCCGTGTCCGATCGGTTATGTGTGCAATCAGGACAATCCCAATGCAGTGTCCAATCTTGCAATGCTTGTGTTCAATAATGCGGTGTACAAAAATGCGGTGTCCAAAAATGCGGTGTCCAATAATGCGGTGTCCGAAAATGCAGTGTCCAATCTTGCAATGCTTGTGTCCAATAATGCGGTGTCCAAAAATGCAGTGTCCAATAATGCGGTGTCCAATAATGCGGTGTCCAATAGAAGGTCACCCATATGTTACCAATGTATCGCAAGCAATGTAAAATCATGTATACGGATACCGACAGTCTCATATACCACATCGAGTGCGAGGATGTACAGGGTGTTAAGGCAACATACATGTCAGTACGACGGGTTGCCTATTCGAGCAGGCGCACATGGTCGTTCACAACTGCGCGCTGGGTCGGCTTCGGCGAAATTATATCGCGAGATTAATGACAGTAACTTTGTTCAGGCACAACTTGGAGTCACGACGAAGTCAAAATGACATCAGAATGATTACAAAATTATATTGACATTAATGAAACGGTTTTTTAAATTTTGAATAATAGAATTCGTCAACATGGGATGTTACATGTTTTAACACGTAATGTATCCCAACGAGAAGAGAGAACAATTAATTCTGTAAGAGAGGCAGTTATTGCTAATCTGAGGACAGGAAATATTGCACATAACCTATAACTGTGCCATACCAAAGTCCATAGAATTATTAAGTATAATCTATTTTGCAAAATAGCTTCTGCAATAACTGTTGCTAGGTAACAGTTCCCAAGTAACATATTTGTAACTAACAAGCAACTTAAACTATATAACGTTCTTATCAATTCAAATTAAACTCTAACGATGGAGCGTATTCGTTACAACAACGAAGAATTAGCAAACATGGTGCTTATTTACGGTGAATAATAAAAATCAAAGGCAAGCTGCAGCCCTCTATTACGCACGTTTTCCCGATAAGCGACATCCAGGACACGGTTTTTTTACAACTTTATTCAGTAGAGTTTGTCGATATGTTTCACGCTCCAACACGTCTACGAGTTGTACCCCAACGTGACGAAGAAACAATTAATAATGTAAGAGAGGCAGTTATTGCCAATCCGCATACGAGTACGAGAAGTATTGCCCATGATCTACAGCTATGCCATGTCAAGGTTCATAAATTTATAAAGCATAATCTTGGATGGCATCCATTTAAGAGGCATACAACGCAAAAATTATTTCCTCAAGATTTGCCACGCCGAGAAGCATTTTGTGATTGGCTGTCAGAACAAGTAAGAAATATATTACCAATAAAATATATTCGTGGCTTTCGTTTTTTAGTACAATTTAGAATAAACAATTATTTTTTTATAAAATAGCTTAAAATGAAATTTTCAGCTTTGAAAATCTTAAAAAATTGAAATGCTGAATATATGAATTTATTGTGGGACGAGAGCCACAAGTTTATAGTTTAACAATTTTCTTGTCATTTTGATTTTAAATGTTTACGAAATTGTAGCAATCAATTTGCTCCATTGTACTAGGTTGACTGGAATAACATCGCGAATGATCATTTCTTGAGGAGAGTTCTCTGGACAGATGAATGCACTTTCCGCAGTGATGGGCACATAAACAGGCACAATGAATATCATTATGCAGAAGAAAATCCTCATTGCCGAAAAGAAACGCATTCAGGGACAATTCCATATAAATGTCTGGATGGGAATTTTGGATAATCAAGTTATCGGGCCGTACTTCTTCCCAGAAAATGTTAAAATCACAGTACAAGTTTATTCCGCTTTCCTGGAGGAAATACTACCGGATTTATTAGAAGACGTTCCATTGGCTATAAGACCAAATATTATTTTTCAGCAAGATGGTCATCCTGCCCATACATCCTTTCTCGCGCGTACCGTATTAAATCAAAGATTTCGGAAGGTGGATAGGCATCGGAAGTACTCTGCGTGAATGGCCCCCACGTTCTCCTGACCTAACACCTTTGGACTTTTTTGTATGGGGCTACATACGAGATCAAATTTATGAGACATTACCACGTGATAGGAACGACTTCATACAAAAAAATGGAAGGAGCTACTGCAAAAATCACACCTATAATGCTATTGTAACGAACGTTATTATCTCGGTCTAGCTCCTCCCGGTTCCAGACAGGATTCCGGTAGGAATTATTTTCAATCGGACACGCGGTTCCGATTGACGGTTGGAGGAGCTAGCGTTCTCGCGGTCGGTATTTTGACGTGCTGTGTGTCGGTTAGAATAGATGGATCCTCCGTTCCTCCTGTTGCCGAATATGCCCAGCTCCAGGGCCGTCGGGAGGAAAGGAGGCAAGGTAGATTTTAATTCGCTTAATAGAGTCAGTCGCTTGGAAGGGATTCGGAATAAGTCTTACAGGTGTTTTTCGGTAATAATAATAGGAACGTGGTTTATTCAGGATATCTACAGGATCGAGGTAATTACAAGAGTACGCCCTGTATGTAAATACAAAGAAAAGATAAGGATTAGTAGATACAAGAGTCCGCCCTATAAAGAAAATACAGGAAAAGAAAAGGATTAGACGGATTGTAACATAGAAAATACGCAATGATCGGAACACAGAAATTAATACGCAATGATCTGAG
>NW_011963303.1:0-3271 GCF_000949405.1 Vollenhovia emeryi
TTTTGGTCACGCACTTTCCCGCGTACATTCACCAATTGCATAAATTGTCATCGTTTGCAAAATAGGAAACTCTTTGGAGATTTATAAGTATTAATACAATTTCACGTGGAATTTATAAGTCTTGTCTCTAGAATTTCTATAGCATTTAATTATATTTGTTACAAATAAAGTCTACGATTTTTATGATTTTCTGGAAGTGAAGGGAAGGGTTAAGAAAGCGGGATACGGAAGAAAGACATACCTACAGTTGCCCTGTGTTGCCAGTGCGCACTATTATACGCAGCGCGCCTCAAAAGACTTGTTAACTAATGTCTCTCGTGGGCCTAAGGTAGGTTCAAAAGCAGAATCTTGTAACCGAAATATTTCCTTCAAACAGATACGCGCTGTTGGGGGCCAGCGGATGTGGCAAGACAACCCTGTTGTCCTGTATCGTCGGAGTACGTTATCTGGACAGTGGAGAGGTGTGGGTTTTAGGGGGATCTCCGGGCAGTATGGGCTGAGGAATTCCAGGGCCTCGGGTGGGTTATATGCCGCAAGATACATCTTTAGTTGAACAATTTTCTACTAGCGATGCTCTTTATTACTTCGGCAGGATCAATGGGCTTGACGATAAAGAGATCGGTAAGATACCGAATGTATGGGATAAGAAAACTTGTAGTTGTTGCGCGCGAAATATCATGTAAATTCTGACAAGTTTTACTTTTACTTTCAACTAATTGTAAGTCTTTCAAGCGGTTCTAATTTTGTCTTGCTCGAAAGATATTCTACTATATAATTTTAAACAACCACAGTTTATCCATGTTATTTCCAAGAAACGAGACATAGGTTTTTCTCGGAATTGTTCCAACTGCCTCCAGCAAATCAGTTGGTGAAGAACATGAGTGGAGGTCAACGAAGAAGGGTTTCCTTTGTCGCCGCATTGATGCATAAGCCTGAACTTCTAATTCTAGACGAGCCTACCGTAGGTTTGGACCCAATTTTGAGAGAAAAGCAAGTAGAGTTGGCTCGTTTTTTAGACGTGATAAGCACAGAATATTAAGAAAATGTTTGGACGTCTTCTTTCTTTGCAGCATTTGGGCTTATCTGATCAAACTCACGCAAGAGGAAGGTACCACGGTATTGATCACGACGCATTATATCGAAGAAGCTAAAAAGGCTAATAAAGTGAGTCCCCACTAGACTTTCCATTACATTTGCCTCAATAATATTTACGACTGCACTAAAAAAATACTTTCTCCTTTTAAAGGGTGCGTCAAAAAATTTTTAAGAAATGTTCTTATGACCTGGTTTACATACATTGTGCACTTGATGCGCGTATCAGATAATGTATTTGAACAGAGCAGTCAATTACTAAACAAATTTACTAGTTGTTTTCAGTATTAAATAAATTAAACATTTGTGTTTTATTTAAGAAATTTAAAAAGTTTTAACATATTTTTAATGCAGTTTATCTAGAATTATATAAAAAGTTGGTAAACTTCCTATGTAAGCTAGATTTTGGTTCTGAAGCAAAAACTATTCCTTACTTTTGAAAACAATGTGTTCTTCCTAATTGTACATGTCACAAATTTGATCGTGCTTAATATTGTATATTGTGGATGATACGCAGGTCGGTTTGATGAGACATGATAAATTGTTAGCTGAATCGGCGCCGCAGAAATTACTGGAGCAATTTCAATGTTCGTCATACGAGGAAATTTTCCTGAAATTGTGCGAGGCACAGAATAATGCAGTCACTTTAACTGAAGCTCAGGGATCCAATATGGAAGACGCTAGTAGCGATGCCTTCAATCACGATCAAGACAAATATGAACTGCAACTAAAAGTAGGGGAAGCCCGGGCAAAGTGAACGCCCTGGGCAAAGCGGATAGGCTTTATTTTTGCTCGTACATATAGTAGAAGGCGCTATTAGTTTCTAGCAGATAGTATAAGCGATCGGACTTGACGCCATAACAGTGTGAAAAATCATATAGTTGCTCTCGTTAGTTTTTTAAAGAGAAATAATAAATTTTGTATAATTTCTTACAATTTTCGCTAAGGTATGTACCTTCATTATTAATAGTAATTGTTCCTTAATCACTATGAATGCTTTTTTACAAGAATTCTCTCTTTTTAATACTCTATTGAAATATAAAATATTTCATTTATTACTCATACCCACTTTAACCTTTCCAAGTTTGCGCCAAGTAGGTCCTTTGGGCAAAGCGGATGGGGGCAAAGCGGATGACCCATCCTCTTTGCCCGGCCATGTTGTAATTGCTCTAGTTGCAGCCGTGTAGAAAGGAAACGAGCTAAAAATGGAACGAAGTTTGCTAAACATAAGGAGAACTCATAGTTCTCATGTTTTGTGTGTTCTGCAAGATATACCGATCCGCCGTCCGAAGACTGGATCCAGTGCAGCCAGTGTGCACTAGAGTCCCTGTAGTAAGAGTCTGGCGAAAAATATTCTCCGTTTGATTGGTTCGACGCAAAATGGCGGAACCAATAAGGTGTCTCGAATCTGTACTCATACCTCCCAGATGAAAGCAGCTACGTCCATGGTGGGGGGGCCGCCGAGCGCGACAGAGCTCCCCCCCATGCTCTGTCTCACTCTCTCGCACGCTGTGCGTTTCTGACAGACGCCATTTTGCGTCAACCTTTGCCAGACTCTTACTACAGGGACTCTAGTGTGCACCAGATGGGCACATGAAGGCTGCACTGCATATCGAGGACGTGGCAGTTACTTCTGTAAAGATTGCCAAGATTAATTATAGTGATTTGTTTTGATTTTTTTGCTCCATCCACTTTGTCCGAGTGACCCATCCGCTTTGCCCGACCCCTCTGGGCAAAGCGGATAATTTTCCTACTTTAGTTTTCGATACCAAAGAAATATAAATGTTTAAGTTCTTTATGTTTTTCTTGTTTTATTTGAACGTTCATTGTATTAAGAAGATTTTAGAATAAAAAAAAATTATGATCTTAATTTTAACTGTTTTTTGTTTCAAGTCAAACCTTAACACATCCGCGCTGCCCGGGCTTCCCCTATATACAAATTTGGTAAATATGCAGAAAAGGTCACACCTCACCGACTTCCTCGCCACTTAGATATGTTGTAGGGGAGAGTTTTCTGAGTAATTCCCCGCAAAAATCAAGTGGGGGACGGCATTGGTTTAGGAGATATAACAAATTGAAAACTAAAAATTTTAATACTTTTTCTTAGTAATTTTTATTAAAATGCCTGTGTAGCTACCTTTAAAATCATAAAAAAACTACCATTTTCATTTACAACAGA
>NW_011963304.1:0-3272 GCF_000949405.1 Vollenhovia emeryi
GGAATTAATTTTTAAAATTAAATATATAATTATATATATATACACATATATCTATATCTATATATATAAGCACCCGGTGTCTGTCTGTCTGACCGCGAAATCCTCACGCATTTGTGGGCCGATCTTCGTGCAACCTGGCTTCAAATTTTCTAAATTTTTCGAGGATTGTTAATATGGGGTTTTTTTATCACTTTTTTTGGTCGGACTGCGCATGCGCAAATGATTCTTTGCGCACGCGGACTGCGAATGCGTAAATGATTTTCCATTATATGTATAAGCACCGCGTGTGAGTCTGTCTGTCTAACCGCGAACTCATCCTACATTTGTGGACAAATCTTCCTACGGTAATTCTGCTCAAAATTTTCGAAATTTTCATGGATCGTAACGAAGGGATTTTTTCAAGTTTTCCCCAACGCATTCACAGGGTTTTATTTTGTTTCACCGGGAACTCCTGCATTTGTGGACCGATCTTCTCGCGACCGGTACCAAAATTTTTAGGGGGAGGCTGCTAAAGGGGGTTTTTTTATCCAGGCATTTGCACAATTTGTTTTGGTTTTTAAAATTTTTCAAATTTTTCCGGGGATAGGGTGCTATCTAGTTTTTTTCCTGAACGCATTCACAGTGTTTTAGTTTGTTTCACCCGGAACTCCTCCTGCATTTGTGGACCGATCTTCTTGGGACCGGTCCTAAAATTTTTCGTTCGAGGCTGCTAAGGAGTTTTTTTAACCACGCATTCGCAATGTTTGTTTTGGTTCTTAAAATTATCGAAATTTTAACAACCCACCCACCAACGCATTCACTCTTTATGTTTGTTTGTGAAACCCTATAGAATTCCAAATGATCGAGTAAAAAAAATCTCAACCAACTAAGGAATTGACTATTTTATTTTTGAAATTCGAAATTTTTCAGGAAAGGCTGCTATGGGGTAATTTATACAGTTTTGCCCACAAACGCACCCACCAATGCATTCACTCTTTTTGTTTGTTTGTGAAACCCTATGGAATTCCAGTTGATCGAGTAAAAAAATTTCACCACCAACTAAGGCATTGACTATTTTATTTTTGAAATTATTATTGTATAATTTTTTTGCATATGAATCTTAAAATACTTTTTTTTAAAGGATATTTCTAGAAACTGGTCTTAAATAAAATAAAAATTCCAATTATTCTATTAATCAATTTTAATACGAGCCGGCGCGAAGAGGTTCAAAAATTTACAAAATTCTTCGGAGGAGGCTGGGGTTTTTTAATCGTATGGGTCTTTTTTTCAATTGCTATATTTATTCGTAGGGGTCTTTTTTTCAATTGCTATATTCACATATTTAAAAGACATGTCAGTTTAGAAAATTTGATACATTTTTTAATTTCTTAATGAGAAAAGAAATGGATCACCAGAAGAATAAGGATGAGCAGGATTTTAAAGAAAGTAAGTTCAATTTCGAAAGATATATAATTTGAAAAACTAAAAAAAGAATTGAAATAATTATATATATTATTTTATATAAAATTTTAGCATTTGAGGACGGTTGGGATACTAGTTTGTTTGAAGCTGCAGAAAAATATGAGAGGGAGGAGAGAGAGGAGAAATATAAGAAAATAGACGAAAAGGAGAGGAAAGAAAATAATTTAATCCAAGAAAAGGAAATTACTGAAAAGGAGAAAAAACGGTGGAAAGATGATGATGATGGAAAGGAAGACAGAAAAAGAGGAAGAAAAATATTAAAAATTAAAAAAACTAATTTAAAAATCATTATAAATTTAAAAATTCTTATCAGTGTATAGAATCTAATTTAATAAACATGGATTTATTTATCGTATAAATAAAACATTTTTTCAGATTTAATAGGTATGAATATTAGAGTGAGTGATTGTGTGTGTGTGTTTCTGTGTGTTTGGTAGTGTGTGAGTATGTATGCGAGTGTGTGTACATAGATTATATATGATGATTGAGTGAATATAGTAGTTCAATAGGAATTGAAAACATATGAATTTTCAAAACGAGAAAAATATTGAGAACGATAGAGCTGTGACTAAATAGAAAATAATTAAAGGAATATCCTGTCCATTGATTCACCCCTTTACTCCGCTCCTCGAATCAATCACATAGCTGGAACCGCCGCCTATCCCGCCATCCTGCAATCGACCTGGTGAGATTCCGCAGACGCGTGTTCTGCGACCATGCAGGCGATCCCCTTAACGTCCAGGAAGGAATTTTCCTGCTTTCCTGCATAAGATCGCGTAAACGTTCGGCGACGCTTCTTATGCGTAACGCGTAAACGTTTGTGCGTATTCTGACGCATATCCTGCGATCAAGGTAAACATCCTCGGGACGTGTTCTAACGCCTATCCTGCATATTATTAAAAGGTTAGTTAGAATAATAATCAGTTATCATAGTTGTGTATGCGATTTTCCGTGCCTTCCCGAGGAATTCTAATTCAGATATTACGCAGAGACAAGTTTGCGTATTTTCATGAGAGAAATCTTTAAATTATTGCAGGAGTTTCTGAAATCTTGCAATCAGCGTAAACGTTCTGCGACGCTTCTTATGCGTATCGCGTAAACGTTTGAGCCTATTCTGACGCATATCCTGCGATCAAGGTAAACATCCTCGGCACGAGGTTCTAACGCATATCTTGCATATTATTAAAAGGTTGGTTAGAATAATAATCTGACATCATAGTTGTGTATGTGATTTTCCGTGCCTTCACGAGGAATTCTAATTCAGATATTACGCAAAGACAAGTTTGCGTACTTAAATTATAGAAATCTTTAAATTATTGCAGGAGTTTCTGCAATCTTGCAATCAATCACAAATCACGATCCGCCGCTTCTACTGTGATCGTGCAATCAACCCTGTGACTTTCCGGGGACGCCTCCTCTACGTTCCTAAAAAGGTTCTCAAAAATATCGTATGAGGGTTTTCGAGGGTGCCTGGCATAGATCACGTTAAGGTACAGCCACGCTTTTAATGAGTTCCTGCATTCGATCACTTGAGAGTTTTGTGAGAAATATCGTGTGATCGTGTTATAATTCATCCGCTAGGATTAGGCCGGAATTGTTGGGTATATTCACGCGGTAAGTACAAATCATTATCATTGAACGAAAAGAGCATTCAATTTTATGTATAATGTAATTTCTTGAAGATTATTGCCTGCGAAATTATTTGATAAACCTCTTAAAATTTTTACGGGGAGACAATTATTGCCATATAATCGGTGATTTTAATTGGTTCTGCTATTGACCTCGTGAGCTTCCACGAGAAAAGGATTGAA
>NW_011963305.1:0-3273 GCF_000949405.1 Vollenhovia emeryi
TGAGAGAGAATATTCGAATCATATACATTCATGGAACATTCGGTGCTATCTGGGATACCTTAGTTCTTTCTGAAACTATCTCGAATCTGGTCTCGTCTTCAGAAAATCCGGAACCGATACGAAAAACGAAATATTAAGGCACACGACACTCACTCCTCGAAGTGAAAATACCGATAAATAATGCGTGCCCTTGGCAACGTAGCCAACCGAACCACCCCAGCCCCGCCTTCGCCCTCCTACGAACTGCTCGTGCATCGTCTCCGTGCCGAGCGTGCCGTCGCGAGATTTCAAACTATATGATTCCCCCAACAGTTTTCAATATCGTTATGACGTGATTGTACTATACATAATAATACATAATAATACATATCGAGACAACATGCATGTCTAAACGACGTCTTAAAGACGTCATAAAAGAGACATCTTTAAGACTTTACTAAAAGACGTTTATAAGACATCAGAAAAAAACGTCTTAAGACATTGTCAAAAAGACGTCTTTATGACGTCTTTATAAAAATATAAAATATTGATTATATGTCAAGTAGTGTTTATATAACCTTTAAAGTTCAAATTAATACATTTGTTAAAGCATCTGTGACATATTGCTAAGATGTTTGAAAGTATTTTAAAAATAGAAAAGTTTGTGAAATTAGAATAATGAGATTTGTAGTGCAATATGTAGTGTATAACGATTGTGGCAGTTGTGACAGCCACCCATAACCAGAACTGCACATTACTGACAGTTTAGAGTTCGATTACTTTCAAGGAGGTGCTTAGCAACACAAAAGATTCATAAATTAATCCGCTAGGAGGAGATAATTTTTAAAAGTAACTCGCATTTAAAAATCGTTGAAGAATAGGATATAAGGAGGTTTATCAACGGCAGAATTTTAGAAAAATAATCGTAATTCCTCAGCATACTACACCTGAAAGTAGTAATCGCGACTTCCAAAAGAAGCTTAGTTCTCATTCCTGTAGAAGAGGAAATAACTCTTCGATGTCCGCTTGACCGCGGCCTAAGTACAAAAACCAGAAATTGCGTAATATCGAGATACGCCTATAATACATGTCTCGAGGACGTCTTTTGGATTTGTTTTCAAGACGTCTTAAAGATGTCTTTAGGACAAGTCTAACAGACGTCGAAAATCGGGACATAAGACGTCTTTAAGACGTCTTCCCGACAACTTCATAAGACGTCTTAGAACTATTTAAGACGTCTTTAAGACGTCTTTAAGACGTCATAATGTTCTCTGGGTTAATAATACATAGTATATATAATTACGTCATAACGACATTGAAGACAACAATTATACTATTTATACAGAAATATATTGTTATATATATATTACTTATTACACGTACTTATCTTTTACAATGTTTGCACATAAATGTAATCTCTGCAGTTTTCATAAATCGAAATTATTTATTTAAAGGTTGTATCAGAGAGAAGCCTGAGAGCGGCCACGCCGTAGGGTTTACTTGGGACCGATTTTCGCCATCAAAAGTGGATGTAAAGCCCGCTGCAGACGATGCTATTTTTCCCGCTGGATTGCTTGCAATTTAGTAAATTACTAGGAATCCTGAATGCTGAGTGGTGCAATGATAGTAATTTACTAAATTGCAAGCAATCCAGCAGGAAAAATAGCATCGTCTGCAGCGGGCTTAAGAACTACGGAGACACATCTACTTATCGACGCAGTCGATAAATATCACTTTTTGGTGCGTGTCCGTGCTAAATTCACTTTTCGATATTGTAAATAAATCACTTTTTGTCCGTGTCCGTGCTACATCCACTTTCCGACACTGTCAATAAATCGATTTTTAGCGTATGTCTATGCTATATCCACAATTTATGGATGTTAAGACAATGTTGAAAGTGGATGTAGCACGGACACACACCAAAAAGTGATATTTATCGACCGTGTCGATAAAGTAGATGTGTCTCCGTAGTTCTTACATCCACTTTTGATGGCGAAAATCGGTCCCAAGTAAACCCTATGGCGTGGCCGCTCTCAGGTTTCTCTCTGCTAGTACATACACGCGTGCGAGACCGACCGTGTAAGTTTACGCGAGTACACGAGTTGACGGGCTGTCAGATTTTCGGATCTCATCAACGGCTGATCCGACGAACTTGAGACTGCGCTTAATCGATAGCTTGGGTACGATTTGCATAATAAAAGTGTTTTTACTTTTCTCCTACGTGCCCCAGGAGTGGAGGTATTGCAATGCAATTGCAATGCAAAGTCAGTTTTGTGAAATTTGGGATTAAGAAACATCTTTGTCGTCGTCGTCGTCTTCGTCGTCGTCGACCAGACCAGCATCCTTTTCACTTTTCTGCCACACAACGTGGCATTGGCGTTTCTGTCGCGTATCTCATGTAGCGTCGCGCGCAAATAAGTCTAGGTGTATTAATACCTTGAACTCGATGTCCACGTATCCCAGGTCGCCGATGACGACGTCCAGACAGTACGCTCCGTAGTTTTCGGTGTCTAGGTGTATTAATACCTTGAACTCGATGTCCACGTATCCCAGGTCGCCGATGACGACGTCCAGACAGTGCGCTCCGTAGTTTTCGGTGTCTAGGTGTATTAATACCTTGAACTGGATGCCCACGTATCCCAGGTCGCCTATGACGACGTCCAGACAGTGCGCTCCGTAGTTTTCGGTGTCTAGGTATATATTAATACCTTGAACTCGATGTGTGGACATCGAATTCAAAGTATACATATAATGTCATCGTAGGTAACCTCGGTAATGTCGGTAATCAGTCACGTCATCAGCGCCAATGCCACGTTGCGACAGAAAATTAAAAAGGATTTTTCCCCCTCCACTGGCCTGGTCGACCACGACGACGACGACGACGACGACGACGTTTTAAAAACTAAAATATTGAATACCAATTTTCTAGTACAATGTACTATTAAAAAGTCACAAACCTCAGAAAATTTATACCTACATAGGAAGGAGGTACGCTTTAGCATCGTGACATTTGTAATAATAGCTCAACGAGATTTTTCATTTGATGCTAATGGTATATGCGTCATTACAATATTAGACAGCAATTTTTAAGTTTAAGACATCCTATATATCTATATAATAATAATAATTGTGCACATTATATTCTGATAAATAAACAGTACGAGATACTTAACACTACAAAAGGGGTGATATCACCTAAAAAACTTACCTTTTTAAAAAAAGGTAAAAAAAAGCACCAAGTATAAGCTCCAATTCAACCGAATATATTTTGTTTACTCTATCTTTTTTGCAAAA
>NW_011963306.1:0-3273 GCF_000949405.1 Vollenhovia emeryi
GTAACTATCGCAAATTTTGTTTAATTATGATTTCCAAAAATTTCAAAAGTGTATGACTGAAGAAGTAATTAATCATATTTTAATGAAATACGTATATATGAAATTTGGATTGAAAAACTGAAGAAGAATATAATATATAATTAGAAAAAATGTAAATTAATTTAAAGTAAAGTAAAGTAAAGTAAATTGTGCAAATTAGAAATTTGCACATGGCTTCCTCATAGAGGAAGGTTTAGGAGCGAAATCTAATTTTTTTCAATTATTCTTGAAAGTGTGCAAATTAGAAATTTGCACATTGCTTCCTCATAGAGGAACGTTTAGGAGCGAAATCTAATTTTGCACGACGTTTCTTGAAAGTGTGCAAATTAGAAATTTGCACCTTGCTTCCTCATCATTGAAGCGTGCAAATTGGAAATTTGCAAATTTCTTCCTCATCATAAAAAAAAGAGCAATTTTTCGGAAAAATTCATTTTTGACCAAGTTTTTTAACATTGTTTCTTGAAAACTGTGTACAAAGCGGTTTTCGGGGTCGCTAATTACGAGTCAGATTTCCAAAATTCAAAATGGCCGCCTCGAAATGACGGTGCAAAGTACGTGAATTTTTTAACGTTTGATTACGGTATTCAGGGACTCGTCACGTCCGCGTCGTTCGCTCCGGGTAAGTAAATTCTGAGAAATGATCAAATTTCAATTTTGCATCCGCCAGTTCGCGCGCGCTAGTTTTTATATTCTGTAAGAATTTTCAACTAGAATTTAGATTCCAGGGGTCGTGATTATATATAAATAATGTATCTTAGCATAGTTGAATTACAGTTGAACGATGTTATTCTTTTAAGTTTTTAATTCCGCCATCTTGAATCCGCCACTTTGAATTATGAAAATCTGACAACGGATTCGTAATCAGCGACTTAAAAAATCCTATGTACTATACAAAGTTTCACAAAAAATGGTTCAACAGAAAAACGTAGGCTTCAAAGGATTAATTCAGAGCCAAAATAAGATAATTACGAATTTTGCAATTGGTCACAGTACGACTCGGTTTAATTCTTCATGGCAGCGCGTTTTTAATACGAATCCTACACGTACGAGGTAATGGTTAATTAATTTATTAACCGCGCACGCGCCTTTGTAATCCAATTATTTGACTTTATATTCGCATTTTATTTCAGAAAAACTTGATACGTTGCTGTCTGATGAATCTTTGTTACGCTTCATGTAATATTTATATTAACCACGTTGGCACTCTGGGCGGTTATTATCCAGTTTTAAATACAATCAGACGCTCGAAAACGCAATAAAGTTCAACAGAATATTATCATCGTTTTCACACAAGCGGCATTTTCGTTAAAACGAGTAACGCAGTTAGCTCGACGTTCGACATAATAATTGTAAAATAATAAATTATACGCCCAAGTGCGCGCAATCGCGATGGCTGATATAATTTAAAGCCCTCTGCTCGTTTCCGAAAATGTATTTCTTACCTGTATCTTACGACGTTTCGACTAACAACAAGTATATCACCTGCCGGCTCTAACTTTTCGCAATCCCTAGACGCGTTTTATCCGGTCACGTTCCGCATTCGTGCCGTCGAGTATTGTCAGCCCTAAATGTCAACCCTATTGTCTCAAAACTCATTTATCTTGAAAAGCCATCGCAGACGACAATGCCTGCTCGAGAACGAGACGGGTAATAGAAAAGTGAGGAGGAGGTCGTGGTATTATGGAGATCCGTTATCTGGCCTCAATAAAACAGATCCGGACGCGTCCGTCAATACGACATTCTCAGCGTCGCTCGGTTGTAAGCTACGTGTAGACCCAGACTTATAAGCTTGACAATATAAGATGGTAGGTACGTCTGTTCTTCTCTAGATTCGCGACTCCTTACTTATACATGTCGAAATGTGTCTTGTATTCGTGCGACTCGTGAAAATCACATTGGCGTATCTCGCGAAAAGTATATACGAAACTGCGATACTTACGCGTTTAATTTCAATACTTGAAAATTAAATCATTAAAAATTATCATGAAACCGATGATATTATTCTGTTTAGTTTTATTACGCTTTTGAGCGTCAGATTGTATTAAAACTGGATAACAATTACTCAGAGTGGCAACGCGTTCACATAAATGTTATATGGAGTGTAACAAAGATTCATCACAGGTAGCGCAGAACGTTTAAAATTCTTTTGAAACAAAATGCGAGTATAAACTCAAATAAATGGATCACAAAGGAAGATGCGCGTGCAGTTAATATATTTATTAATTAACACAGCGGTTTGTATTTAAACGTTATATTCCGCGAGACAGAAGAGCCATTGCGAAAATTTCAATCTTGCCTGGTTCACTCAGGTGTCAATTTTCTAGAAAACTTCCTAACGTTGACGGTGATACAGACTTTCACGTGTGTCCTCATGTAACTTTATAAACAGATTTCTTGAGTTTCCGTTTGTACATTTACACGATGGAGACTTTTATACTTTATTGACACACTCGCCCGCGTGAAACTTAGAAATACTAATACATATTTCTTTAACAAATAGGTTGAATAATCCGACACACTAGCAACAGGAAACTTCCTTTATTCGCGCAACCCTCCATACTCGCTTATCTATCTCTAATGTTATTCCAATGTTGTTTAATTTGCGGACCGTCGGCTCTTGACACTACACCCTCAGAAAGGATTTCTGTTTCCGAGACAAAGTATATTATTGACGCGTTTATATTTCTTACAACCTCATTTACTATAAAAATAAGACAATAATTCTCATTCGCCTCTAGCGAATTAAAGAAGATTGACTTACTATATTGAGACACGTGTAAGTTTATACAGTCTTGCGTTTAGAATAAATTTTCCCTCCGTCTTACAACGCACGAAGCTGGCACTTTGACATTCGACAAAAGGCGATACGCACTATTATTTTATTCTACATTTTAGAATTTTGCATTTAAGATAAAAATATTCCTTTCTCTATAATAAATACGATTGGCGCGATTCTAGGGTAAGCGAACCTATTTCGGAACAGCACCTATTTCGGAACATTTTAATTTTGCTCCTGTTAGCTATCACGTAATGTCAAATTTTAATGCTGGTGATAAAGAGCATCGTAAATAAAGTTTGTGATGTGAAGAAATGAGCAGTACAGTCGGGAGCACTGAGGTTGCGACACTTTTTTTTTTATAAGTTTACGAACGCGCAAAATAATTCAGGATCTGAATTCGTAAACTTATAAAAAAAAAAGTGTCGCAACCTCAGTGCTCCCGACTGTACATACAG
>NW_011963307.1:0-3273 GCF_000949405.1 Vollenhovia emeryi
GCCGGAAGAAACAGTTCGTTGACCTGCTTCTTCTTCTTGGGCTCTCTCGTGGACCGACAGGACGTACACACAGACTTGTGAAATTTCTATTCCCGCTGACTTTCTTCGAGAGGTGCGTTGGGGAACTAGAATTGGGCGCTGAGAGATACTGCGAGTCTGCTCATTAACCGGGCAAGTACCAGAAGAAGGACCTTCGAGGTTAGTTAGCTTGAGCTTCTGCTCATCTCACTGAGCCGAAGACTTGCTTGACCACGGATTAATCCGTCGCCATCTTAAGTCCCTCTACACACGCAAGTCATCTTGACGAGGGACGTACGCATTCCGTAATCATATCCGGGATTGCATTCCTTTGACTTTGATTGACGCTGTTCATATTGAGGAAACGTCTGGATTTCCAAAAGGTACTTTCTCTGTCTCTTTCAATTATGAGAAATGTTGCGGATAACGGTTGCGATGCACGCAGGCAACTGCATATTTTGAGATACGTCGCAGCTCGCATTCGCAACGCACGCGAGCAAGCAATTGCACGATTTGAGACTCGTCGCGGTTTGCGACCGTGACGCACGCATGCAACTGCATTCATTGAGACTCGTCGCGGATCGCATCCGCGACGCACGCAGGAAACTGCACACCCTGAGATCATCGCGGCTTACAACCGTGATGTTCGTCCTTAATTGCCTTACTTTGGTCTCGTCATGTTTTAAAGTCGTGACGTACTCGCTCTAGTTTTCAGAGTTGAAGATCGTTGCGGCAGTGGCTGCGACGTCAACACATGACTTCAGTCATGCTGAGACGTTGCGAACGCTGATGCGATGTTTATAACCAATTGAATTAATATTATTCGACTATTCACAGCTCCAACTTAGTTAAAGGATAGCGCGGATATAGAGCTTAAAGAACATTCAACGCTCTAGTTAATACCCAGATAACTTCCCAGGATCGCCACAATACTTATTAC
Source organism: Vollenhovia emeryi (assembly GCF_000949405.1). NCBI lineage: Eukaryota > Metazoa > Arthropoda > Insecta > Hymenoptera > Formicidae > Vollenhovia > Vollenhovia emeryi. Next base: position 959 of record NW_011963307.1, read on the forward strand.
AGTCGGTGTTGATGACTTAAGTACATTTACCTTTTATTTTTCTGTTTGGTTTTACGAAGCAAAGGTCAGATTTACTGTATTATATTTATTTTCGTTATTCGCGATTTTTAATATTGACTTAAAGTGCTCTCTGGCGTTGCTCGGTGCGACAAAGTCCGTATTATTTTCTAAATCTAGTTTTTGTTATTTATAATTTTAGGAATTACGTTAACTTTCTTCCCATCAATCGTTCCATGAAAAATTCAACAATACTACTTTTATACAAACATTTTATCTGTGATTTTGTGTAATACCGAGTATTATATGTATTATGCACCATGTAAACATATACATCATAGTATAAGTAATAAATAATATTAAATTGTTACTTATATATTTTTTTAATTATTTTATTATAGCTGTATATATGATCTAACCTGGATTATTTGCATCGTGTCTATCCCTTACAAAAAGTACATTATAAATATGGTTTTTCTTAAATAATTATTATTCGGTAAATAATGTTACTATTTGTATTTTTAATTTCTTGAAAAGTGAAATCATAAGAGAACATGATAATTAATGCGGAATTTTAACGATTTTCTTTAAAAATATTATTTTATATTCACTTTAACATTATTTTAGTATTTTTCACTAAATACTAAAATTATAGTTATAAAAGTTAATTAATATTTTTAAGGAAAGACAACAAGATACCGCATTAATTATTATGATTTCATGTAAAATTTAATTTCAAGAAATTAAAAAATGTTACTAAATAGTTATACCGTCACTTATCATATAATTTTAAATTTATACACTCGGAAAAACCCTATAATTGTAGTGTATTTTTCGTAAGGGTTGCCATATGTCCACTAGGATCAGATCAGGGGGTCGATAATGAATTGTTTTACACACGTGAAAAGTGACAAATTTCTCCATTGCCTTCTTCTTGTATGTCCTTCGCTAGAAAAAGTAGGCAATGGAGAAATTTTTCACTTTTTACGTGTGAAAAAATTCATGATCGACTTCCAGACTACTCATGTCTGATTGGATCCGAGCGAATACAGATTATTCTTGTCACATCTGACCTCGTCCGCCAGGATCAGATTAGATCTACTCATGTCTGAGTGGATCTGATCAGATATAGATTATTCCTATCCTATCTGACCTCGTCCGCTAGGATCAGATTAGATCTACTCATGTCGGATTAAATCTGATCAGATATAAATTATTCTTATCCTATCTGACTCTGTCCGCTAGGACCGGATCAGATCTACTCATGTCTGATTAAATCTGATCAGATAGGGCCAATATTTTGATCAAATCAGATCTGAGCGAATTGGATCTGATTTGATCTGATCAGGTCTGTTCAGATCTTTTCCATTTTTCCCGGGGTGGCAACAAGCTACATACCAGGTGTCGCCTAATCACGGGCATAACAATATAATAGTTCATTAAAAATGAGAATATAAAGTATCTACACAAACATAACAAATAAAATAATGGAAAACATGAAATATCACATTAATAAACTTTTACTTACAGTATTGGCTGCTGTATGTGTCAGTGTATATGTAATATTGATGTACATGCCTTCCATATTGGACATTATTGTACCTCTGAATGAATCCCGGCCACGACATCTTCCAATTCCGATAGTATATTTTGTCGATGTTGAAAGCTATTTTGACATTATTATTCTGCATATAACTACGGTAATGGTTGTACTTGTATCTGTCGGACTGGCCACCGATATTACATATTTCATCATTGTTCTGCAAGCCTGCGCAATATTTGATGTTATTAGGTAAGTCCTTTTAAATTTTAATGATTTGCATACGAATAAAAAAGTCTTCCCAATATGTCATTATAAGAGACCTTCTATAAGAGTCTCGCTACAAGATAGCACGCTGTGTTTGGTCCACCATTTTTCTTCAATTCGTGTCAGTTTTTTAAAGCTTCTACTGGTGAAACATAATGAATTAGTATTTTAAATTAGTATTTCTTAAAATTTAATTCTTATTATTTAAAAATTATCTTAATGTTATCAAATAAGTTATCAAATTATACAGTTTTTCTAGAATACATTCTCATATATGGTAAGAAAGCATTTGGAAAAAAAATTTTCCACACAAGTATTATCAATTCCATAGTTATAAATGTAAATAATAAATAATTCTCATATACAGGGTGATTCAAAATAGGTATAGTGTCCCTGAAATGTCGTATTCCTGATTAAATTCTAAGACGATTTTTCTCTTACCAAAATGTTCTCCGAAGCTTAGTTTTTGAATTATTAAAAGAAATAGCGAATAACTGGCCGAGTACAAGAG
>NW_011963308.1:0-3273 GCF_000949405.1 Vollenhovia emeryi
GCTTAGTTTTTGCAATTATAAAATAAATAGTCAGTGAGTGAGTGAGTGAGTAAGAGAGAGAGAGAGAGAGAGAGAGAGAGAGAGAGAGAGAGAGAGAGAGAGAGAGATGTGCGTGTGCAACGCTGTAGCTGATCGCTCAGCTGAGCGCCCCGCGTAAGCCGCCGGGCGTCGCGGCGGTGCGCCGCTCCTGTCTGCCTCTTGTACTCGGCCAGTTATTCGCTGACTATTTCTTTGAATAATTCAAAAACTAAGCTTCGGAGAACATTTTGGTAAGAGAAAAATCGTCTTAGAATTTAATCAGGAATACGACATTTCAGGGACACTATACCTATTTTGAATTACCCTGTATAAACGGTTCGGAAGCCCGCTGTACCACAGTAGGAGATTTTATACGAGATCGAGAACTAAACCTCAGAGTTTCAGTCGCCACCGTCGGAGTGAGTCGATTTCATCGGTGTTTTCAACACAGTGTTAGAAGAATGAATTAGTACGTTCCTCTGAGTATATCGTGCAAGAAACAGTGTAACGTGTAAGTACCAATGAGCTATCATATATTGCATACATTTTTCCACATTTAATTGTATTTTTTTCAAACTGTTTTAGCAATCGTCGTTACATGCCGTATGTTCCTCAAAGTAGTTATACGCCATCCATTCCTCAAAGTTATACACCATCCGTTTCTCGAGATAAAACTGTTTCGTGCAAAAAACACCATGATGCGTAAGTACCATGAAATTATCGTATATTCGTTCATACTGTTCATCATTTGATTGTAATTATTTTTACTTTATGTATTCTTTCAGTTCCGATAAACCTTGCTACACGCCTCGTAACATGAGCAGGAGATTCGCCCTGACATCCACTGCATACAAATACTTGGATGTTGGAATCTGCGTGGTATCTGGTGCATCCTATGTGGAAATCATTCTCGGCGACAATCGCGGAAATCGGATGGCGTTAGATTATTCAATGTGGACGGAATTGAACAAGAAACGCGTAGAAATTGAGCAGCTCTTGAAAACAGCAGATGCGTCATTGTCATCATCATCGATGCATATTAACGATTTAGTTTTAGAACTCGTCACAATGTACGGCGGAAAAACTGTAAAGCTAACATTTAACAATACTTGCATGTATATGAAAGTACCAACTGTATTATTTTTATTCCAACTCGAACATTGTGTCGAGCACGTATATCGCATACTGTGTGACATGTTAAGCGAAATAGATCAAAGCTTCGATCAACTTGTGAGCTGCTTACGTGGCAATTTGATCGGTGTCGAAAAAGACGATGCAGTTAGAATGCTGCACAACTGGTATGACAAATCTTCGACCATAGATTGTGAACTAATAGCATATGTCGTAGATGAAATTATTGCTGAGGCTTTTAAACGAGATGAGGACGATAAATTTATAATTGAAAATAACTTTTAAACGAGATGAGAACGATAAATTTATAATTGAAAATAAAAATTTATTGTTTGACTAACATTTTTCTTCTGCTTCCTACCCATACATATAAGATTGGGATAAATTAAAAAATGCTACTATGGTAAAGGGGGAAAATATGCTGCGGAAGGGAGAGTGTGCAAACGGAAAGAAGAAATTCGCACCGTATGGATACATAAAATTATATTTTCATTTTATTAAGGTTAGACCACCAATTGAATAGTTTAAATACATTTTGTAAAGCACAATTTGTTACATATTTCTGACAGCGAAAAGTACACGTATCGTCTAATTTATTGAGAGATTGTATATCCTCGTAGTCAGCGTCAATAATTTCGATGTAGACATCTCCTCGCGCGTCGTCCAACAGCAAATCCTTTAACCATTCTCGTTTTTCGTGTCCCTTGACGTATACGAGAAGCGGTATCTCAGAATCGCCAGCATCTTCTGTACCAACCACAGCCGTTGTAATCAAACTTCTAGCCCTGCCGTATGGAACTATTGCATCATCCCATTGTAGTCCATGATGATTCGCAACCAACCAGGATGCTTGATGTCTCTCCGCTCTGCTGAGAAGTCGCCACGGTACATGACTTGAGAAAATGTAGTGCGTGAGAACGCGTCCTTCTCGGAGAGCTGCAAACTCCTTCACGACAAAGTGACCGCCGACGACGAAACCTTGCAGATCGACAAACGTTGGTGTAGTCATGACGACACCTTTGAGACTGCTCCTCATCGCGATACATGAATCTCTCTTATATTGGAATACTGCCAACATTTCAATTTACATGACTTGGCGCACTACATTGGACAATGGGCAGTATTCGATGACACGATCGTGCAAGATGAGACAGTAGGCTGTAGTATTTGCAGGCACATTCTCCTTGCAATCAAATTCTATGCGTACATCCACAGTAGCGCTCTTGATAGACTCGTTCTGTCGCGCGCAATCGATGACTACGAAAGGTCCATTCGTCAAAAATGTGGTTACGGTGCAAAGCGTTTCATAGCAGTCGTATCCATAATAAGCTTTACGAAAACGTGCATACATGTCAAAAAGTATTGCGTATTTATTTTTTTTGAAGTCTAAATTTAGGTCATAATATGGATAAAATTCAGAGTTGAGATAAAGTTTCACGTTGGTCAGATTACAGTCATCGAATACGCTCGCATCTTCAGACATAATATTCTTTCGGCCAGTCTGCAGAGCAAAGATAACATATCGCGGTTTCTCTAACTGAGTCGCTGATTTGATAGCCCATGAATGTCTGGTTGTGCTCTGCAATAGCGGGTACTCGTACAGTTCCCATGATCGGAAACTCATACTCAGATATTGTCCGCTTTCCAAAGCTCGTAGCAAAGATAGTTTATTGGTCTCATTCAACATAACGTGAGGCATTCGCCACTGTACTTTAAGTAGTTCAATTTCAGGTTCCGTCTTCGAATCTCCCTTGATAGAATTGTTGTCAGTGCGCGCTCGTATCAAAATCAATTCATGACGAGCGTTAATAACCACACGTTTGTAATCCTCACAAAGCCTAAAAGCATGTTGAGCGGTACGCAAAAATTAAAGTCTCCTTCCGGTATGGTTGATGAAGTGTCCCATCCTGCATTTCGCAAGATCTGCGATTTGTCAAACGTTAGAGATACATAATTCTTGATAGTGCTGGTTATTCCAGCGTTTCTGATGCGATCAATCTCCACACCGTTAAGTTCGTACCGAATTTCGTCAAACATAAATGCCGCGCAATTATTTGCGAGAAAATTCTCCGCATCATTGTTCTTCTTCTTCAATTTTCCTTCGATGTAGAGTAAGCTTTCACA
>NW_011963309.1:0-3273 GCF_000949405.1 Vollenhovia emeryi
CTTTTACTTTGTAACCCTTTTCTTCAAAAGCTTTAACAATTAAATTCCAATATGGTGTCTTTCGGCTGTTCGGGTTTTCAAACTTATCATTCATACTAAGACGTCGTTCAAGTAAAAGCTGAATTTCTGCTTCTGTCCAACTCTCTTTAGAGGCATCTGAAATTAAAATAAAAAATTATTTTATTTATAAAACATGAATATAATGAAAATTTTATGATGACTTCCATACATAATGACATAAAATGACTTCCAAAATTGATTTTCTTTATATCTTTTTCACTTTTTTGGTCATAATTTTTTAAATGTTCAATAGAAGAAAAGTTTGATTCAGTTTTCACCCACATGCATAATAAAAATAATAAATAGAAATGAAGTTCCTTGATTACTTACTTTCTGTTGGTGGTAAAGATGCTTCTGTTTTCAATTTCTTTGCAGGCAATTGTTTTTCCATATCGTCCATAGGATTTGGATGCAAAAGTGAAGAAGGAATAGTAGCAAATGGAAGTCCAGAAGTTGTCATTGTATCAATCAAATGAAAAGCTTGACGATTGTCGAAATCTATGAATTGTGGTGCAAAGGAACAGAAATGTGCAATAAAAAATGAATATTTGTTACAAGATTTTAAAAAGTATAATTACACACCAGGAATTTACACTATGGCCGGTATTCATAGTCAGATCTTATATTTAAGATCTTATTAATGTTATTTTTAGACTTTATAACCACCCATACAGCACAAGAACGTCCAGCAACATTGCAGCAACATTGCAGTAACATTGCAATGTTGCTGCAATGTTTCTGCAATGTTGCTGGACGTTCTTGTGCTGTATGGGCAATAAAATGATCCATATAATACAGTATCTTAAGATAAACTTAAGACGGTCTTAAATATAAGATCTGACTATGAATACCGGCCTATGCTATTACATTCTGAATTCTACTAGAACTATTATACATACCTTGGACTGTTGGTTTTGACGTCAAGTGCTTTGGAGAAGTTAAAGGTGTACGTGCAACACTGTGGGAAAGTGATGAGGACGGAATCGAAATATTAAATTCACGTTTCTCTGACGGTCCTTGTACATCGATTGTAGACGAAGTTATTTTATAATCAGGAATTGCAGTAGAATCTGCACCTGAAATAAATTAATAAAACCCACAAAAAATGACAAAATTATTTACAGAGTTTCAGAATAAAGTTCAGTTCAGTTTTACATGAGCTACAAATTATATTCAATTTACCTTCTTAATAGGTGTGGATTTTTAGGTTAATGTGATCGTAAATATGAAATAATGAACTGCTCAGTTTTCCATATAACTTACCTTGCATTAATTTCATTTTTGTAGGATCAATTTCTAACAGGTGATCTTCACCTCTTTGATTTTTTACTTTTATGAAATAATTCATTGTCAATTAAGGATAGCACTAACGGACAATTCTTGCTTTCCAGACAGTTTTCCGTTTTCTTACGCAGTACTGCAAGCAGAGCATCCAGAGCAGGACCTCCGAAGTAGCTGCGCAGATAGGATGCATCTCTGCGTAAACGAACGACAAACTGCGCTGCAGTCGTTTCGCAGGCAGAGTAAACGAACTACATCTGCTGCAGTCACTGCGTAAACGAATGCACCCAAGGGTTCACCTCGAGTTCGCACAGTCACTTCTCGGATGAGAAAAGTCCACGAGAGCACACTAAAAGTCTTAAGCACTACACGACACTTGTACGTTGTACGGTTGCCATGAGCCAAAAGCGCCGGTAACGAGCGTGAAGAAGCGCCGTCGCCTCGTGTCGCGATCGGGCATGCGCGCGCAGCGCTCCTGTGGCGCTGCACGATCTGACCCGGCTGATGCTGCCATCACGCCGGTGACGAACTGACCGAGATTCAGGAATGAATCTCGAACAGATATGTACTGTTGCGTATTTTAGTTTGAGAGCCGTTCAGGTCAGATTTATGTTTTATCCCTAAGGGTAATAGTTGGGCTTTAGTCGCGACATCTAGTTTGAGGACCTATCGGTCCCACGATTTTGTTTTGTTCATGGAGAGATTGGCGCTCGTGCCGGTAGGCACATGCAGTATTGTACTGAAGATCGTCGCGGCAGGACGCATAATAAAGTTTTAGTTATCTCAAACAACGAGTCATTATGTAACGTGCCGTTAATAACAAAGAACTCTCCCCACCGCGCACAAGTCCCCCGGCACCACTCCGTCCCGCACCTACAACCGGCGGGTATATAAGCCGGCGAAAATCCACCGAGAGCACCAGATCCCGACCAGCGAGCTGAGCTGGTCTTCCGACGGTGACGACGCGCTGAGTCCGAACCGTCTCTAACCTCGCGAGTTGAGCGAGACACCGACCCGCCTGTGATCTTGACGCGTGCTGAGCGTCAACCCGAGAACCGCGAGCTGAGCGGGAGATCCTTGTCGATCCGAGCCACGTGCTGAGTGGCCGTCCTCTCCGTAGGCTATCGCGAACTGAGCGAAGCTTATAGTCCTCGCCACGTGTTGAGTGGCTCGACACCGAACCGAACCTAACCTAACCGCGACCACGAGCTGTCATCCGCGAGCAGACCGCGCCTGCGCCGTCCGCGCCGAACCGCCGCGCCGCGCCGAGTCCGAGCAGACCGAACCGCGTACGAACGCACCGAACCGAGCCGCCAATACCGCGCCGCCGCCGACCTATCGACCAATCGATCGCCGTCGCGCGCACAGATCTCAAAGCGCCCCAGCGCTAGATTATAAAATAGCGAACCGCCGTCAGAACGGCCGTAGTTATAAGGGTAGTTATAAGTTAGCAATAAGTTAGTTGTAAGCAGTTAATGTAATCCTAAGTTTTAAAATATAATTCGGTAGTTAAGATCTAAAACCGACTCTCTCTCTCTCTCTCTTTTCGAGACACCCACCGCCGGACCCTAGAATTCCCGCGGCTATCCGCTGCACAGGTTTAACAGATTCAAACGGTCACAAATGGCGCCCGAACAGGGACTCGAAAAGTAGGAGAGCTAGATTGCGGAAAAGCGAGACCAGCGACGATATTTAGAGAATTGTAAATCCGCGCCGACATGGCGACACCGACCGCCACCGGGTGGGTACACGCTCTCTCCAAGGAGGAGCTGGTAAAGGCACTGACCGAACGCGAACTATCGGTCGAAGGCAAACGCGACGAACTCCGCGCCCGTCTCCTCGAAAACGTGCGAAACGCGAAAGGGCTTCCCCCTTCCGACTCCGAAGACGACAGCCAGGACGACGAGGAGGAGGACGTCAAGGACCAGCCGA
>NW_011963310.1:0-3273 GCF_000949405.1 Vollenhovia emeryi
AATGAGTGAAAATAGTGAAATAATAAGACTGCGTTCGGTTTGGGCGCTCGCACGCTGTAAGCATTATTCTATCTTCGTTGCACATCGAATATCAAACGAAGAGAGAGAGAGAGAGAGCGATGCTTCCAGCGCGTGAGCGCCCAAACCGAACGCAGCCTGAGTGAGTGAGACAGACATAAAACAAAAGGTGATCTCTACGACATCTACTGTTTTCAACGGGCACGCGTCGTCCGCATGTATTCTCGTCTACTGTTTGCAACGGGCACACGTCGTCCGCATTTCGTGTGCCGGGTGCCGGTATCGCCATTCTTGCTCGTGTCTAATCTTGCTCGTGTGTAATCTCGCTCGTGTTGTAATCTCGCTCGTGTTGTGATCTTGCTCATCTCCTATAAGTTTGACTTGTTCAAGAATTGAGAAATGGCTACAAGTAGTGCAATACATCTGCTGACTGCTTGGGGACTTAACCAAGAAGTAATACGCAATTTCTTAGGTATGTATAATAATCTATATATATATATATATATATCTCTCTCTTTCTCTCTACACACACACACACACGCGCGCGCGCGCGCGCGTAGGTACAGCATTCATGTCGGTGCGTGTGCATACGTGTGTATATGTGTACACGAACGATATCTATGCCGGTTCGTATGTACATGTGTGCACTTCCCAGCGAGAAATGATTCGTCGATCGACGTCGAAATGATGTCGAATCGACGTCAATTCGACGGTGTCGATGTCGATTCGATGTCGTTTCGACGTCGATTGTCGAATCATTTCTCACTATTGTCCGTGTGCATGCGTGTGCGTGTGAATACGTATGGTACGTTCGCGTGTGCATGCATGTGCGTGTGAATACGTACGTGTGCGTGTGTATATGTGTTCATACGTGTGTGTACGTGTGTGTACGTGCATGTGTACGTGCGTGCGTGTGTGTGTGTGCGCGCGCGCTTACTGCTTTTCTTTTCTTTCGCAGTATTACATAAAATTTCAGAAAGAAAATTACGATTTATTTTGAGATATATTCAGTAATATTTCACTAGCTTTTATTTTATTTTTCATTAATTTTATGATGCTTTCGGCATAATATTTCCATCAAGGTTTGTTTTGTTATTAACAGATCAAGAAATAGAAGTCGATCAATTAAATGATTTGACAGAAGATCTTAAGATTTTGATACCTAACATTGGACCTCGACGAAAATTCCAAAACAACTTAAGAAAGTATTTAGATAAGGTATTCGTTGTATATTATTTTTTTAAATTATGTTATGTTGTTCTGTCATCTTTTCCTTAGGATTGCAACTGATCTGTCTATTAATATTTCAGATTACACCAAAATCCGTTGAAAATATTGATTCAAATAGTCAACTGCTACAAACCATACAGCAAGAAGATTTAAGTATTACAAACTCATCGATAAAAAGACGAAGAACTGATATTGAGGCACAATCTTCATCACCAAAGCAATATTACGATGTAGACAATAATGTTACGAATATTTTAGAAGATTTCATTCCAACTTCTCCATCTGAATCTCTATCTACATCTGCAGCGAGTACAGAATTTAATGGTAAGAATTTACAGAATTCCAGCAAACACAGGACATTGAAACAACGTTGCGGCAATGTTATAACGTTACTGTAACGTTGCTACAATATTGCGCAATGTTCTATGTTTGCTGGGATATTATTAATCTTTGTTTAATTATAATAATTTACACAAATTTAATAAATATAATAAAATTAATATAATTTATACTTGTTCATATAAAAACTTACAATATACTGTGTTTTTATTGTCATAAGTGTCTTTATTTCGCTGCTAATGCATTCTCTTTTCAGTTACAGTGTTACCAAATAAGTGCAATGTTACCATATCTGCAGAAACAGAGCAACATGCAACAACTGATAATGAATATGTAAGATATAATTCGCTTTTAAAATATTCTTGAAATAATACGTATATACATATATTATAGTAAATATGTTTTATATTTCATATTACATTTAGTCTGTTTATGATTGCAGAATCTGGAATCTATATTGAATAAATCTGAGGACGGACAGCTTGTGCTTAGCGTATATAAAAGTCAAGGAAAATTAAATAACGACTTACGCAATAAATTAGCAAAACTGAAACGACTCTCCGTTGGGTTAATTTGCGAACCGGATTTAGCTCGTCGGGCAGGAGTTCGCGGCAGAGTCAGGGCACGACAATGATTACGACAGTTTGACGAAACAGCGGATTTATTTATGAACAGATAAAGGATTATTTACACGTCGACGATGATCGGTTTATAACGAGGTATTACGCGTGCGAAGATGATCGGTATTTTACAATGGAGATGGTCTATATGTACAGATGAGTTTTTACGCGCGCGCTGAGATGGTCGGTATGTACAGCGCGTGTTTACGCGGCTTCACGGCCCGCGAGCGAGGGTAACGGTGCGCGGCGCGGGGCGGTACGGGGCCGGCCGCGAAGCGATTTAAAGAGCCACGCGGTGATTTACGGCGTCGTGGCTCGACGCGCGGCGGCGCGAGTCCGGGCCGTTTAAAGGGCCCGGCGTGATTAATCGGCGGATCGATCTTCCCCCTTCGCGGTGAGACTCCGTGGATGTTAGTGCGGTGATTTTGGTGCGGACGCGCCGGATGCCGGTAACAACCGGCGGGGGCGAGTCACTCCTCACCTCCCTCTCAGTCCGGGCACGCCGGGGCGTTCTGGACTCGATGCCCGGTGGACAGCGGTAAAACCCGCTGGGGGCGAGTAACACCTCGCCTCGCTGTATCCACCGGAATCGAGAGTAGGATTGCGAAAGACTGCGGTAGCAAGAGCTGAGCCGTGAACTCCCGGCAGAGGCGAGTTGCTCCTCACCTCGGATCAGCGCTTCTCGAGCAGACTTTAGCGGATAGGATTCGGAGCGGGCTTCGTTGTGATCGGAACTAGGCGGTCGCGGAATCTGCCTTTTTCGGCTCCGGGACCGTCTTTTATACCCGTCTACCCCCAATTGCTTTTTAGCAATTTTCGGCGGGTAGGGGTAGACGGGTCGGGGTAGCGTGTTTGCGCGCTTGCGCGGCCGGGTGACAGCGCGCCACGCGTGTCTCGCCGGCTCGGGCGCGCTCGGTTGGTCCCGCGGGCGATCGGTTCGCCCGCGAGCGCGTCGTGTAACGTGCTTAGGCGGTGAGCGCCCCGTGCGCTCACCCTTCGCCCGGTGGTTGGCGGCATCCGGCTCTTGCCGGGAACGATGCGTTTTTGGGTGCGTTTTGGTGCATCG
>NW_011963311.1:0-3274 GCF_000949405.1 Vollenhovia emeryi
GAGGAAGCCATGTGCAAATTAGAAATTTGCACACTTTACTTTACTTTTTAATTTATAAAATTAGATTTTCAGCGCTAACAATAAGCGCAGAATGCAGGTAAGTGAGTTGTTATTTGTACATTGTAAACTGCGATTAGCGCAGATTACATTTTTAGTTTAATCTCAGCGTACAGCGCAGAATACATTTTAATATTACTCTTTGGGCAGAGCACAAAAGTTGGTTTTAATTATTTCAATGTTCACCATTCGATATCAATTAATGAAAATACGATACGTTGAAACTCTCATCATTTTTGGCCGAAATCGTTGATTTCAGGTCCACCTGAATTTCTGGGAAACTATATGACCTTTCTATTCAAAAATTTTAAAAATCTAATCCTTCGATATCTCCAAATATAATGATAAGATAGAAATGCACCCATTTTTATATTCGAGTAGCAATTGACTTAATTTGCATGATTTCTTAAATGTACACAGTGTAGGTACAAGGATACATTATAAAATAACCGATTTTTATATTTATAAAATTAAATTTTCGGCGCTAAGCGCAGAATTCAGGTAGGTGAGCTGTTATTTGTATGTACATTGTAAACTGCGATTAGCGCAGATTATATTTTCAGTTTTATCTCAGCGTACAGCGCAGAATACATTTTAATATTACTCATTAGGCACAGCGCAAAAGTAGTTTCTTCATTTTTTAGATTTAAATTTGGTTTTAATTAATTTAATGTTCACCAATCGATATAAATTAATGAAAATACGATACACTGAAGTTGACTTATCCTAACAGAGGTGTGCATTTGTTTTCTTGACGCAACGAAAAGGAGCAAATAAATATCCCATGGGAGAAATGTGAGTTTTGAATATATTTTGCTTATGTTCGGTTGATTGTAATAACTTTGTATAAATTTTTTAATAAAAAATATTCTGTGTTACTTACTTAGGTCGAGTAAGGAAAGAAAGATCAAAGACACGGAAGGAAGAAAGAAATTGGAGAAAGTAAAAGATGTAGAGAAGGATGAGGAAGATATTGATAGAAATTTAGACAGACAGAAAGAGAAAAAGATCAGAGAGAAAAAGATTGAAGAAAATCCACATGAAATGAGAAAAAAGTGAGTATTTTCCTTTCTTATATTGTTAAATTATTTTTAGGTTACTAAAATTAATCTATTTTTAGAACCCCTATTTCTCAATCAGTTGAAGAGGAAAATAATTTGGAAGTGGACGAAACTGATGAAGATGAAATTCATGTTGAAGAAGTATCTGAAAGAAGAAAAAGAGGAGGCAGAAAATTGAAGGAGAGAAATAAAAAGTATGATAGATTTTTTTATCAAAGAATTAATGAATTTTTAAAATAATTTCTATTCCCAAATTTTTACGTTTTTGGATGTATGTTCTATAGCTATTATACTTCAAGACAACAGTGGAAAAGCAGAGAAGGAGAGGGAGGTTGGAGAGGAAGAGGATGGAGAAGTGGAGGATGGAGAGGAAGAGGATGGAGAGGAATAGGATCGAGAGCAGGAGGTTGGAGAGGTAGAGGATGGAGAGGAGGATGGACAGAAAGAATATCTAGAGAAGGGTGGGATATGGGGTGCAGTGGTCCAGTATTTATTTTTAATTATTAAATAATTTTTCTTTAATTATGTATTGTGTTAATTACTTATAAATCTTATGTTATGTTATAAATGTTGTTTTGTGTATATGTTATTATTTGAAAAAAGAAAGAGAGCAAGATAAATAGCGAGAGAGAGCGAGAGATCGAGAAATAGTGAATGAGCAAAAGTGCGAGAGAGCGAGTAAAAGTGAAATCGACAGAGAGTTAGAGAGAACGAGAGAGCGAAAAAGAGCGAGAGACAGCGACAGATAATTAAAATGATAGAGAGCGAAGAAGAAATTTTGCGAATTATAAATTAAGAATAATAATAAAAAATTATATGTAATGTTTATTCAATAAAAAATTATATGTAATGTGTATTCTTTAATTGTACTGTGGCGAGTATATCGTCACATCCAACGGCTATAACACGCGACAGACAAATCACATATACACATACATGCGAAACGTGACGAGAAAAACAAAGACAGCTGTGCGAAAACAGAGGTACTGGCGAGATTTAAACCCCGGTGACTTTGAGCCGAGGAAACGATCTAACGTTTTAGGGGACTCGACCGATAGACATGCTCGCGTGCGGACGTGTAATCGAGAGCAAATTACAATTGTGAGATAGTTGAGGACGGAGAATAAATTATACTTTCACCATACATTCTTTATTCTGACACGATAAATATATTCAATCCCGCACGCCAGTCGATCCTAAAGTGGTGACCCCGACGTGATTGTTCTCCACGGACAGTTCTTGTGATAAAAGTGTATTTCGGGATCGGAGCACGGTCGAGCCAAGATACTTTTCAATACGAATCAATTCGCCATCGGTCGCGAGGCGAACGCGTAAGAGACACGGTGCAATGGGGTTGACGCGTGAAGAAGAAGCAGCCGCTCACCTAGCGGCGGAGCAACAGCAACGGCTAATCGAACAGCAACGTCAGCATCTGGAGAACGAGACCCGCGCGCGTGAGCAGCAGAGACTGCAGTTGGCGCAGCATCCGGGGGTGATGCAGCCGATAGCGCCGGAGCAGCCACCAGGGTTTTTCTTGCTGGGCGCTGAGGTGAGTCACGTACATTAACCTAGAACCCCCACCACTAAAAATCGAAGTCGGACTTTTGGAAAAATTTAGTGCTAATATAGTGCTAATTTATTGCCCTTGTCCGGAATTTATTGCTCTAACCCTTTCGCAAGAAATTAATGTTGAAAGTGGGGGTGCTGAGTTAACATTAAGCTAGCACCCCCACTGCTAAAAACACACAAAATCGAATTCAAATATACGGCAAAATTTAGTGCTAATTTAGTGCTAATTTATTGCCCTAGTCCGGAATTTATTGCTCCAACACATTCACCAGAAATCCATGTTGAAAGTGGGGGTGCTAGCTTAACGCAAGAGTAAAGTACCTTAAAAAAAGTAGTTGCTCCGACCATTGTGGTCCTAAAAAGTTTCTTATATTTATTGCTCTAAGAATATGCAGTGTCGAATTTGTTGCTCAATGTTTAACTGTAAAAACACGCGTTTTTAGAGTGGCGGTGCTGGCTTAACGCAAGAGTAAAGTACCTTAAAAAAATTAGTTGCTCCGACCATTGTGGTCCTAAAAAGTTTCTTATATTTATTGCTCTAAGAATATGCAGTGTCGAATTTGTTGCTCAATGTTTAACTGTAAAAA
>NW_011963312.1:0-3275 GCF_000949405.1 Vollenhovia emeryi
GGGCAAGTAGGAGTGATAGCAGAAAATGCCTCAGACAAAAGTTGTTGGGTTTCGAGGGAGACATAAAATGGTATCATTAAATTAACCTTGAATAGCTGCTTGAAGGTCACCTAAAGGTGACCTTCAATTTTTTAATGGAAACCCCCATTGTTTATTATATCATCTTATTTTATTAATTAATACGAATAACATATGTCTGAAACATTTTTTTATTTGCCCAATACTTCTTGAGATATTCAAGAGAAAATTTATAACTTTTTCAATGTTTAGCTCATGATATCTCGATAACTGTTTGTCGGAGGAAAAGTAGTACAGGACTTTTTGACTTTATTTGGTCTCAGGAATATACTATTACAATAGTGTACCAATTATTGAAAATTTTTGTGTATTGTACATACACAAAATTTACATACACAAAAAATTTCCATAATTGGAGCAGTAAAAAGAATTGTTAGACGACTTAGGCTGGCAGATGGTTTATTTATTCATTTAATCCGACGTTTCGACCATGCGGGTTGTGGTCCTTTTCAGGGAATTCAACAATCTACAATTATTTTATAAAACAAGACGCATCTTACAGTCGTGTCAATTGAGAAACAAAGTCAAGGATAAGTAAAAATGAATGTCGTGAATTATTTTCTGTAAACTTACAATATTACGCCATTGGTATCAAAAATTAAAGAACAGCTTCACTTCCATCTCTGGGCATCACATGGAGAACTGTGTTAGACGGCACGTCCATCCGATGTAACACTCAAAGTAGGACTGAAGTCTGACAATGGTGTGAAGGAGATAAAGAGAACATGGCAATAAATAAGTACATAACTAATAAACCGGAGCCGGAGTCAAAAGGTTAAAAACAAGCATACATAAAAAATACGTTCTATAGACAAATAGTATCCGTCGGGGTATAAGACTAACAGTTTGAAATTAATTAAAATTGTATAATGCTATGAACCGAAAACGGAGTCAATGTGGGTAAAAGAGAAAAAAATATATAATAAATAAATAAATAAATAATATAAATTAAGATAAAACTTACTTCGAAGTTCTTAGTTTAAAAAATTTTTATCAAGCAATCATAACAGTTTGAAATTAATTAAAATTGTATAATGCTATGGACCGAAAACGAAGTCAAAGGGGATAAAAAGAAAAATAATAAATAAATTAATAAATGAATAAATAAATAAATAATATAAATTAAGATAAAAGTTACTTCGAAGTTCTTAGTTTAAAAATTTTATCAAGCTATCATAGATTACGTTTAAATTCTCCGTATCTTTTTGCAGGTTTATATTCGCATTAGTTTTCTTTATATAGAACATGTTCTATATAACGATTTTCTTAATATAGAATTTCTTTATATAGAATTTCTTTATATAGAATTTCTTTATATAGAATTTCTTTATATAGAATTTCTTTATATAGAACATGTAACGAAAACTAATGCGAATATAAACCTGCAAAAAGATACGGAAAATTTAAACGTAATCTATGATAGCTTGATAAAATTTTTAAACTAAGAACTTCGAAGTAACTTTTATCTTAATCTATAATATTTACTAACTTTTGAGCCCGCGCTTCGCGCGGGCTCTAAAGCTAGTAAAAGCATGAATCAGATTAGATTTTAGATCAATAACAATGAAAATCCTGTGCCATTGCATAGTCCTTTCTTGGTATTAAAATTCCTTAATAGAATAATTGTAGCACTTATTTTTATTTTGAGTCGATGAACTGGCATTCCTACAGGGTGTCACAGATTTTAAAAACTCAGCCGAGAAATTCTCCGAAAAATTTGCAACATTTTGTACAGATTTCACAAAAATCGGGCCATAATCTCTCTGTACATGGAGGCCTCGAACTATTTTGAAATTTTTTTTATTTTTTTGGATATTTTGTCTTTTTTTCTTCTCTAAGCTATCATTTTCACACCACCTTGTGGTAGATAGCTTGGCGCCAAAGAGTGAATGCGTGGGTGGGTGTGTGGGTGCGCAAAACTTCAAAAAACCCTTTTAGCAGTCTTTCCCGAAAAATTTGGAAAATTTCAAGACCGGTTGCAAGAAGATCGGTCCACAAATGTAAAAGGGGTTCATATTCAAACAAACAAACAATGTGAATGCGTGGGTGGGTGCGTAGGTGGGCAAAACTTAAAAAAAACCCCCCATAGCAGCCTCCCCCCAAAAATTTGGAAAATTTTAAGACCGGTTGCAAGAAGATCGGTCCACAAATGCAGGAGGAGTTCCCGGTGAAACAAAAAAAACAGTGTGAATGCGTGGGTGGATGCGTGGGTGGGCAAAACTTGAAAAAAAAATCCCATCGTAACAATCCCCGAAAAATTTGGAAAATTTTGAGACTAGTTGCAGGAAGATCGGTCCACAAATGTAGGAGGAGTTCGCGGTCAGACAGACAGACAGACAGACACTCGGTACTTATATATACGAGTATATAGGATTTATTTATTCATTTATTTATTATTTTTTCTTTTTATCCCCTTTGACTCCGTTTTCGGTTCATAGCATTATACAATTTTAATTAATTTCAAACTATTATGATAGCTTGATAAAAATTTTTTAAACTTCGACTTTTATCTTAATTTATATTATTTATTTATTTATTTATTATATATTTTTCTCTTTTACCCACATTGACTCCGTTTTCGGTCCATAGCATTATACAATTTTAATTAATTTCAAACTGTTAGTCTTATACCCCGACGGACACTATTTGTCTATAGAACGTATTTATTATACATATATGCTTGTTTTTAACCTTTTGACTCCGGCTCCGGTTTATTAGTTATGTACTTATTTATTGCCATGTTCTCTGTATCTCCTTCACACCATTGTCAGACTTCAGTCCTACTTTGAGTGTTACATCGGATGGACGTACCGTCTAAAGGTGGAAGCACATAAAATTGCAGAAACCATAGGCAGAATACCTAAGCCATAGCGCATGCGCAATGTCATTCCACCACGGCTCTAGTAATTTTATGTGCGCATGCGCTATGGCTTATGCATTCTGCCTATGGTTCTGGATTTTCCAATCTACATAAAAATCCATAATGCATAACTACAGGCATAACTCATTAAAAAGTGAAAATACTTACTCTGTTAATTGATATAATTCGTTCTTTGTTCTTAGTTTTTGGACTTTCAAACTTGGACTGTCAAACACTTTGTAAAACCGGCTGTAATGAGTTATGCCCGTAGTTATGCATTATGGATTTTTATGTAGATTGGAAAATCCAGAGCCATAGGCAGAATGCATAAGCCATA
>NW_011963313.1:0-3277 GCF_000949405.1 Vollenhovia emeryi
TTCTCGTGAGGACGGTGTCCTGGGCGGGATCCCCCGCCAACCAGCGCGGCCGGCGCGGCCGGGAGCGAGCGAGAGGCTCGCCGTAGTTAGCCGTCGGGGACTGCCCGGCGGAAGTTACGTTTTGCACGTCGTTGTAAGACGGGCCGATCCGTCGGCCCGAGTACGCAGTCTCGCGGGCGAAGCGCCCCGGCCGAGTGTTGCGTGTGCGACGGTATTCGTACCGGTCGGGAGAAATTACTGTCAAGTGCGTCCGTGTCGTCCGAGTAGGGTTTATCGCGTACTGAGAGTCCCTGCCGTTGAGTTCGCGCCGGATTGTTTCGTGCCGCCGAGAGTATCGTGGCGAGTTGTTCCCCCGATCTCGGGGCTTGTAATATTTTCGCTTGCGGCGCCGCCCGTTAGAGCGGCCACTCAACCGGCTTGTTAACGCCGCCTTATATTAAACCCAATTTTATTTATATTATTCTTCTGAGTTTCTTTTCGTGTACGTCTCTCTTCGTGTGTCTCGTCCGTCGTGTGAATTTCTTAAGTCCCGTAGCCTCTGGAATCTTTAGTGGCAACCACCGCCCCGCCCCTCTACCGTTAGGCGAGCTAGCCTGCCCGTGACGAGGGCCGCTCCCTCTCGTTCGTGCGATTTCGCGGATTTCGCGACGTGACGCGTGAAAGATCGCGTCAGGCGCCCAATCTTCGTTTTTCGCGTGGAGTTTTCGGCTCGCGGCACGGTACGCGCGGAGCTACCGAGATCCTGCTCCTTCCCAGCGCGTTATCATTTTCCCTTGGTTTTTGACTCGGTCCGTCCGCATCCCGCGCTTCTCCCCGTCGTCGGCGCGCGCCTTCGTTTAAGACCCGCGCGCGACAGCGAGAGCGGGACGGCAACACCCGTCCGTCCGCGTATAACGGGAGGGCGGCAGAAAATTTAAAGAGAAGAGAGAACAATCATCGCAACCCTATATCAGGCGGAAGTGGAACCAGTAATAATGGGAATGTAGCTCGTCGAGCTTTTGAAGATCCTGATCTTTTTGCTAATTGTCTCGGATTAGATAGTGAACTTATTCGAAGGTTTAAGACTATTTTGATTGCCCTATCTTGTCATCTACCACTCGATCCGATCCGTTTTGATGACCTATGTATTTCTACATCTGAGCTATGTGTTGCTTCCTATGCTTGGTACCCGATGCCATCTACTCTTCACAAAATTTTGATACATGGGGCCCAAATCATTTCTACAAGCATATTGCCTGTAGGAATGCTTGGTGAAGAAGCTTCAGAACCCAGGAATAAAAATTATAAAAAATACAGAGAGTGTCATAGTAGAAAGCACAGTCGTCTAGCAAATTTGGAAGATATCTTCTACAGAGTAATGGATACGTCAGATCCAATTGTATCAAATGTCAGCCTCAATAATCGTCTTAAAAACCAAAAACGACTACCTTTTTCGCAAGATATAAATACGGCTGTTTTTAATACCCAAAATAGACGAAACTATCCATCCTGATAGTGAAGAACTGTTAGAATATTGCACTGGTTTTAATGAAACTATCTTATTGTTAGACGAAGTGGTATTGTCTACAGAAAAATAGTTTGTGAGTGACGAGGGGATTCACAATAAACAAGCACCCCGTATAGTGAGAGGCGAGGGGACTCACATTAAACAAGCACCCCGAATAGTGAGAGGCGAGGGGGACTAACAATAAACGACTTCAACATTTTCTGAAAATTAATTTTTATGCAAAACGACTAATTTGTATAAGTTTCGGTCGTCATGTTGGATTTCTCATTTTGAATTTTGAATTTTCAACATCATATTCGCTATCAGTGACCTCAAAAACCCCCATATATCCAGTTTCATTGAAACTGACCAATTTTTACGAATTTCAGTCGCCATATTGGATCCATCATTTTGATTTTTAAATGTTGCCATCTTATTCGTTATTAGCGACCTCAAAAATCCTCATATGTCCAGTTTCATTGAAACTGACCAATTTTTACGAATTTCAGTCGCCATATTGGATCCACCATTTTGAATTTTTGACATCTTATTCGTTATTAGCGACCTCAAAAATCCCTATATATCAAGTTTTATGAAAGCCCGATGAAATCTTGAATTTTGGCCACGTCTCCTGGCTCACTGTGCAGCGCCTAAGCATTCGTGCGTTGTCTGACGAGTTAAACATCAACAAAGAAACCGTTCGCAAAATGTTACACGAGAATTTGAACATGCGAAAGATTTGCGCAAAGATGGTGCCAAAACCACAGTATAACCAGTATGCCCACTCTCTGTCGGTACCTTTGATCTGGGCGTTCTCAATTTTCCGCCATGTTTTTATTCGCGCCAACAGTGTATCAACGGCTAAAAGTGCCTGGGCCCTTTTCAGGATCGTATCCAGGAAAGGCGCATACGAACTGGCACACATTATTTATTGTAAATAGAAATGGCCTATGAAAGAAAATGTTCTAATAAAAGTAATTAATTTAATTACTTGCTCCAACGTATAAAAGTATTTACGCGTTATTCGTCAACACTGCGAATTTTTCAATGTCACACCGACTTTGCACTAACACACGTACAAAAACCCTGTGATTGATCATAATAAAAACATGTCGGATGCGCAGTACGTATCGGCGCGAACGTGAAACAAAAGAGCGAGTGGGCATACTGGTTATACTGTGTCAAAACTTCTCACCCATAAACAGAAACACATGCGAAAATCGATCTGCGATCGTTATCCCGCATTCAGAGTGACGGCAGAGATTGGATGAGTCGGGTAGTCACTGGAGATGAGAGCTGGATATTTGAGTATGACACCGAGACCCGTAAACAAAGTCAGCAGTGGGTGGAAAAGGGTGGGGAGCGGCCAACGAAAGCGAGGATGTCCAAGTCGCGACTGAAAGCAATGTTGATCGTTTTTTTGGTAAATATGCATAAAAGGTCACACCTCACCGATGTCCTCGGCACTTAGATATGTTGTAGGGGAGAGTTTTCTGAGTAATTCCCCGCAAGAATCAAGTGGGGGACGGCATTGGTTTAGGAGATATAACGAATTGAAATCTGGGTAATTATGCATAAAAGCGACTTCCTCTCCGATTTGTTTTATTTTTAAATATGTTGTTGGGGATGTCTTCCCGAGTCATTTCATATATGTATATATATATATATAAGGGGCGGACTCAAATAGTTTCGGAGATACAGGCTGAAAAAGGATACAAATAATAATATATAGGTTTGTAACATTCCACGCATACCGAGAGCCACCCCCACCCATCCCTGCATGCGGAGAAG
>NW_011963314.1:0-3277 GCF_000949405.1 Vollenhovia emeryi
AGACGGCAATGCGACCATCACAATAGACCTGGGAATACCATCAAAGCCCTTAGCTTCTGTAGAGAAGTGTCTAATGGCACTCAGCACCTCGTCGGCAGTAACTGGCCTGAAAAAGAAACCAGCGTCAGCAGCACCGACACAAGACGAGAGAGAGGCAAGAAAATTGTCTACTGAGGGTTCCATTGGGTCATGGGATACTCCAGCAAAGTGATCGTTCAACGCGTCATGGTCAAAATCGAGAACCTCATTGTCCACATGGATAACACCAAGATTACGAAGCTCCTTCCAGATATGGGCCGGGTCCGAGAGAGATTTCAGCCTCTTTTGAAAGTATATTTGTCGCGCACCCTCAATCTCATGATGGGCGAGGTCACGGGCAGCTCGATATTCTGCTAGTGCTATCCGAGAACGAGTACGCTTAAATACACGATAGAGTCGGTCACGCTCCGCCACAAGAGAATTGATTTGAGCTGTGAACCAAGGTTTCCGTTTACGGCCGCGCTTACTCAGGGTCCTGACAGGGACCGCATGGTTGATCGCATTATTGACATTGGCACAAAGACTCCGTACCATGCTTGCGATAGAAGACGTCTCATCAAACACGGACCAGTCACAAGATGCCAGACCAGTGTTGAGCATGTGCTCATCGACTGAAGCAAAATCCCTATAGGTGATGTCATTGTGGAGAGAAGGAGGGGGAAGCACCACCTTCAAGGCGACTGTGATAAGGTCATGCCCGTCGACAAAAGGCACGTCAGACTTCCAGTAAGATGTCAAAATATCCTTCTGATCAATTAAACAAAGATCGAGCCAAGTGTCAGAGGTTGCAGTGTGATGAGTAGCACCGTGCGGGACTAAGCGAAGAGAGTTATCAGAAATAATGGAGCGCACGAATGCTGCATCATCACTGTTGGACAGTTGATCAGCATTGAAATCACCAAGTATTACCTTGGTGCTGTATTCTTGAAGTAGACCATTCAGGCACGGCAGAAAGTCACTGCCTTTCTGAAATGGAGCATGCGGCGGTCTATAGACCACTGCAACAAAGATAGGGAAGACACCACGGCTAGCGATCTCACAGAAAAGGAACTCAGGTAGACCTGGTTTAGAAGTCCATTCATGTGTGGAAGAAGCAAGAACCTTCACCCTGAAGCAAGTGCTAATGTAGAGGGCAACTCCACCACCCCTCGCATTGCGGTCACGTCTGAATAGCCTATAACCCTCCAGGGAGACAACGTCGTCATCCACCAGGGAGCAAAGCTTTGTCTCCGACATGGCGATAACATGGAACGGCGGACGAGAATCTAGAAAATGCCTCACTCTCTCAATATGAGCACGGATAGAGTTCACATTGAGATGACAAACACGCAAGTCCTCCGATCCGAACACAGCTGCGGCCGAACTGCTGTCAATGTGGGAGCGTGACAAGGTACCATTCAGCGTGGCAAGGCCGTTTGG
Organism: Vollenhovia emeryi; assembly: GCF_000949405.1. NCBI lineage: Eukaryota > Metazoa > Arthropoda > Insecta > Hymenoptera > Formicidae > Vollenhovia > Vollenhovia emeryi. The sequence goes on from NW_011963314.1 coordinate 1,459, forward strand.
AGAAAAAGGAGGAGAAGACGAGGATAGAATGTTATTTGCGGAAACGGCAGGCAGCAAAGAGGGGGAGATAGGAGAGTTTAATGAGAGCCCGCTAAAAAGTTTTTTAAGTCATCTGCTGATGAGATGCGAGTAGCGATATCCTCCTTCTTCCTCCTGATAAAGACCTCTCCATCAGGGACGAATGTCGCGAAACCGTTCCTCCTCGCAACGTCTCTTACCGATGACCGGAGTATGTGCAAGTCAGCAGGCAAGAACTCATTCACATTGATGAGCGACGGTATGGGCGGCAGAGCAGCGCCAGCCTCTCCAAGAAGTTCAGCACTGAGGTCGGAGGAGTGAAGCTTACGATGACGAGCCTTGGCAGCGACCAAGCTTCGAGCAATGGTCCCCGAAGAGAACGTGACCACCAGCGAGGGAGATCTAGGTACACTACCAGACGTTCCGGATACGACATTCTCTCCAGCAGTCACTGCTCTCGCCCTGAGTTGACGCGCCGACACGATATCGCATTCCAGTATGTCAGGCATGATTGCCCGAAAAACAGCAAGAGCCAGACGCCTCATATCAACACCCTCATCGTAGTTAAGACCGGATATCAGGAGCTCAGACGATAATCTGGCTCTTTCCGCATTGATCTTCGCTACGCCATCAGCCAAGCCCCTGATTGCCGTTTCCATAGAGCCAACGCGAGTCACAATAGGCGGTGTCTCTCCAGGGCTACCGCCGGCATCGATGGAGTCGAGTGTCGCACGGACAGCACGCTGCTCCGCCTCAACACCTTCAATTCTGGCCTCAACGTCACTGATCCTCAGCGCCAAGGCCGGTAGCTGATCCAGCTTAGCCTCCATGCTGCTCATCCTATCCTCCATGGCAGTAAATCTGACCTTCTCAAAGTTCTCCGAGCGCTTGTCAATGGCATCAACCTTCAGGGAGGTGGCCTGAGTCACTTTTCCGAGAGCTTCAAGTTTCGCCAAGATGGTCTGAAGAACGCTATCGCCCGGCAAAGGACCCGCCGACCTTGTGGGAGCGCCAGTAGAACAAGTAGAGCCAGTTCTGGTTTTTACACCAGTCGAAGAGGATAGCATGTCGTTGATGCAAAATTGACATGTCCTGCTGTTTGTGCCTTTCGTGGTGGTAAAAGGTTGGAATTTGGTGCATTTCGTGTGAAAGTTTCTAAGGCATTTTTCACACTGGACAGTCTTGACACCCGTATCCAGTTGACACGTATCACAGATCACCACATCCTTGCCAGTACTCATCGTGGAATGAAGACCGCTATCCGCTGTTCCCCGACGCTCACGCCACTGCACTCACTCGCCCCTCAGCGGCTACGTCACTGTTGTTGTTCACGCGTGCCCTCCGGTAAACACTCTGCCTCGGCCGAAAAGCGCCAGAGAATACTTAACGGCAAATATCTCGGAATCCTACAGGAGGTCCAGCTTGAACAGCACGGAGCAGAAGAAGACCAGACCACAGTTGATTGGTCAAGTAAAATAGTTCTCGACACTACAGCATTAAAAAAGAAGCGCCCCGCAGGGCAAAAAGCGGCAGAAAATTGACACCAAAGACGGAGCAACAAGAAACACGTCAACTCGACTCACCTTCCAAAAGAGAGAGAGGGAGGGAGAGGGAGAGGGAGAGGGAGAGGAGAGGAGAGGAGAGGAGAGGAGAGGAGAGGAGAGGAGAGGAGAGGAGAGGAGAGGAGAGGAGAGGAGAGGAGAGGAGAGGAGAGGAGAGGAGAGGAGAGGAGAGGAGAGGAGAGGAGAGGAGAGGAGAGGAGAGGAGAGGAGAGAGAGAGAGAGAGAGAGAGAGAGAGAGA
>NW_011963315.1:0-3278 GCF_000949405.1 Vollenhovia emeryi
TTGACATTATTATTCGTAAAAATTCCCGTTTCGTGGGCCTCCTAACGTTGTTCATCAAGTCCCCCGGTATACGCGCCAGCCCCACGTTGATACCCAATGTGTCAGCGTTAACGTCCCAGTATAGTCCTAACACCCGCTCGTTATCTCGGTCGCAAAGTCTCGTTCTATCGTCACCGCGTAGTCGCGCGCTCGCTTCGACTTCGTCGATGGCATGTGGGTGGTTGCTGGCCCATCCGTGCATCACAAAATTCGCATGGGAATTTATATCTATCACGTCGCGTACTAACCTTTTCGCCTCACTTACCGTTGAGCGGCTTGCCAGAAAATCATCAACATATGAATTCTTTATGATGCTTCCGGCAGCTTCCGATTTGCTTTTCGCGAATGTTTTTGCATTTTCATCTTTGACGTACAACGCGCTACATGGCGACGAGTTGGCACCAAACACGAGGCGTGTCATCTCATACGTGACCGGATATGATTTTCTATCCTCCCCCCTCCACAAGAAACGTAAGGCTCCACGATCTTGTTCTCGGACTCCAATGCGCATAAACATGTCCCGAATATCGGCCTTGACCGCTACAGCGTATTGTCTAAAACGTATAAGTACTCCGTGCAACGCTTGCAACAAATCGGGTCCCGACTCAAGCTGGTCATTCAAACTAACGCCCGAAGATTTAGCCGCCGCGTCGAATACCAACCGTAACTTTCCCGGTTTTGAGTCGTTTGTTACGCCAAAGTGTGGTAAATACCATATTCGTTCTCGTGTCTCGTCCGCTGCCAGCGTCGCGTACCCGTTGTCGAAGAGTCGATTCATCTCGCGATAATATAACTTGGCGTACTCAGAATTATTGTCTAATTTTCGCTCTAACGAGAAAAGTCTTTTAAGTGCCGTCGTTCGACTGTCAACGTCTGGAGGAGTGTCGTTTTTCCACAGAAGACCGGTCTCCCACAAGGATCCGACGCGCTTGCTTGTATTTTCCAATATTTTTCGAGCGCGTTCGTGTCGCGGATTTTCCCGCGTGGTCTCGCGTACACCGAGATTGTCTAAGTCAAAATGTTCGCGCACGAGTTCATCCAATCGCATCCACCCGCAGTCGCGTGAATCGACACTAACCTCCGAAATTGTCGACGACGCTTGCTTGCTGATTAAACAAATTTCCTCTCGTTTGTTATAGCACGTATTTCCGTGTACTACCCAACCTAACCACGTGAGCGTGATCGCTGTATCGGTATCGGTCATGACTCGCATTTCTCGACTCGATAACAATCGCCAATTGTCTTGACCGATGAGTAGTAGCGGCTGTGCGTTAGTATAAGGTTGTATGAAAATGCTTTGCACTTTCGCGATGCGGCGTACTAACTCCGCTGGAAGCGATTGCGAAGGAAATATTAAATTCGCGACTGTGACCGCGTTTTTTATCAAAAATTCGCCTTCATCTCCTCGAATATAAAATTTTACTTTTTCATAACAAGCGTCTACGACGTCGCTTTCTCGTATTCCTTGAATTCTTATGTCGGATTTCGCCCCGTTTAGCCCTAATCTTTTGCTTAACCTAGCGTCGATTATTGTTATGGTCGATCCGCCGTCCAGCAACGCGAATGTTCTTTCCGCCCCATTCGGTCCCCTTGCCTCCACCGGAATTATTTTCAATAACGTTGTCCCACCCAGTCATGACAAATCGCCTGACGCCGACGGCGTCTCGCCGGCATCCTTTTTAGCGAAACTAGCGCTCGCTCCGTGTTCGCCGCGTCCTGACCGCTCTCGATCCCTGCCAGCGCGTGCCGAATTGTGAAGCAATACGTGATGCGGCTTCTCACAGAGCGAACAGTTTTGAACCTCGCACCTGGATTGTAAGTGACCCCGCTCTAGACATTTAAAACACAGCCCGGCTTTCTTCGCGAAGAACCAGCGACGCTCTACCGTTTCACGCATGAAACGAGAACACTTCGCTGTTTTATGATTGTCACGCTGGCAAACCACACACGCGGTGACACCGACAGAACTACCAGCGTCGTGCCTCGACGCCCCGACCGTACAAACGCGGTGAGACCTCTGGGTGGCGGACGATTTTTTCTCGAAACTCCGATTTTGTTCTCCTCCCGATCCGAAGCAAAATATACCTCCCGCCACAGCTAACTCTGCCTCGCGATATAGGAATTCCGACAATTTTTCTAATTCTGTTTTGCCGATCGTTGCCGTGGCTGCGTATGAATTGTACGCATATTTTAAAGCTGTTGGAATCTTTCCCGCGACGCTTTGCACGAGTTCTGGGCTATATAGATGTCCTACCAAATCTAACGATCTAAAAGCAGTAACTGCGTTCTTTAATTTTGACGCGAATTGCGTTAAGCTCGTTTTCTCGGAAGCTAAATTGGGTAAGTCGTGTAATTCCGCAACCAGTTTCCGCGCGAGTACCTGCTTGTTGCCGAAATGTAGCTCTAAACTCTTCATGATCGCATCGGCGTCTCGCCCCGTCGCTAACAATACATTTACGGATTCGCGTGCCTCGCCTTGCAAAGCTCTAAAAAGGCGGGTTATATTTTCGCGGTTAGTGTATGCACCCGTCTCTGTCGACGTTTCGTAGGCCTGCTTAAAATGTAACCATTCTAACGGATTTCCGGAAAACGTGGGCAACGATTTGGCGGTCACTCTGCTTAATAAATGTGCGCTACTTTGAACATTAGACGCGTCGCGCATGGCATGGAAAGTCGACTCTAGAACGTTCGCTAATCGGGAGAACGTATCCTCGCTCGTCAGAGCAGGCGTATCAATGCGTTCGCAATCCTCGGGAGTACTTGCGTGTAGATCGTCGTCTTCGGGTGCGAATCCTACCGTCTCTGGCGTCGACGTCGCCCTTGCCTCTGAAGTCCCAGGATCGACGTTGTGTCGAGACGCTGATGAACGCCACTCGTCGCCCTGTTCTCCTGGTGACTCGTCATCTGCTCTGTCGGCTGGGGCCTCCGACCTGTTAGATCCAGCATCATTTGTGCGCGCCGTCCGGGTGAGCTGAGCCGCGTAGTCTTCACGAGATTGCCGCGCCGCCGTCGTGTTCGCCTTGACTCGGGCGGGTCGTCCTCTCTTTGGTTTAGGCTCATGCACCGAGCCTTCCTCGAAAACCCTCACTCTCGTCTTCCTCGAGGCCATGTTGAGCTCGTTCAATTTTCCCTGAGAGTACTCTTTCTCTCCCGGCATAAAGTCCCGGGTTTCGGCACCAATTTGTTCCGGGTAAGGAAGAAACAAGTTTATTCAAATTAATTTATTAAAATTAACAACG
>NW_011963316.1:0-3279 GCF_000949405.1 Vollenhovia emeryi
TTTTATTTGATATATATATATTCATATACATATATGTATATACAGGGTGTTAATTAAATAGCGCCCACTAATAATATAGCGTTATTCCTGACTAAAAATGGAGTCCAAAAGTCCTGAACCATTTTTTTCTACAATACTCAACGAAGCAGTAAATATCGAGTAAAGCTAATCCAATTGGCGTTGTCCTTTAGACGGAAGCACGTCAGTGAGCCGCGCGTCTGGCAGTGTGCGTGAGCGCTCCGCCGCATCGCGCCGCTACATTGCTATATTCGCACTGCGCTAGCATGCAATATTCTTTCGTGCCGTCTAATGTGAAAAATGTTCTCTTGCACGTCAGAAGACTCTTCGTAAAGAAAATTTCACAGAACTCTCGTCAAAACGGATTAATAATGCTCACCTAAAAAAACCTATAATCTTTTCGCTTATAAATTGATTTAAAACTTTTCTTTGTAGATTCGTTTTAAGATTTAAATGTTTACGCAAAGATTTCTGAAAGAAAAACGGATTGTTTAGAAAAAATTTTAGGTAAAATTTTTGTGCTTGTCGAAATCTTCATACATTGATAATGGGGAAGTTTGTCTTGTTTTCTGTTTTATTACAATACGCTTTCTTCATATCCCTACATTTTCTGTAGAAATTTCTTAAGAAATAGATTTTTTAAATAATAAAATCATCTGTGTAATCAAATGTTAAAGATTACAATTTTCATAGGAGTATTACAGAAAAGATAACTCAAAATGTAATTTAATTGACAAATATTATCAAGAAAAAACATGTATGTCTATCCTACGTAAAAGGACGCACAGAGTTTCGAATCTACAAAAAAAAGTTTTAAATCAATTTATAAGCTAAAAGATTATAGGTTTTTTTTAGGTGAGCATTATTAATCCGTTTTGACGAGAGTTCTGTGAAATTTTCTTTAAGAAGAGTCTTCTGACGTGCAAGAGAACATTTTTCACATTATACGGCACGTAAGAATTTTGCATGCTAGCGGAGTGCGAATATAGCAATGTAGCGGCGCGATGCGGCGGAGCGCTCACGCACACTACCAGGCGCGCAGTTCACTGACGTGCTTCCGTGTAAAGGACAACGCCGATTGGATTAGCTTTACTCGATATTTACTGCTTCGTTGAGCATTGTAGAAAAAAATGGTTCAGGACTTTTTGACTCAATTTTTAGTCAGGAATAACGCTATATTATTAGTGGGCGCTATTTAATTAACACCCTGTATATATATCGGACTTCCGTTTCCGGCAGCGTGAGTGAAAGGTGTTGTGGTGTGTGAGTGCGAGAAAAAGAGAGGATTTAGGAAAGGTAGAGTAGTGAAAGAGGGAAGAGAAGTACGGGTGGACGTGAGAAGGGGTGGAGTGAAGCAGAGTAAGTGGAGGAGAGTGGCGGGAGCGAGAGGGATAGAGTAGAGGTGAGAAAAGCGGGACGGAGAAGGTAGGTTAAGAACAGAGTGACAGGCAGACACGTGTAGGCATATACTAGCGAGAGAGGTAGAGAGGGGAGTCGAAGTCTAGAGGGAGTAGGAGCGCGGAGCATAGAGAGAAGCAGACGGGTAGAGAGGCGAGCGTACAGAAGTAGGCAGTAGGAAGAAGGGAGAGGTTAGGATGGAAGAAGAGAAAAAAGGGGAAGAGAGGGAGAGGGTAGGAGAAAAGGGAAAAGTAGGAAGACCGAGTAACATAGAGCTATTAAAAAGGGAAAATGCAAATAGTTTGCCAATAGCTGATCTGTTTAAGAGAGGAGAGAAGAGGAAAGAGAGGCAGGGGGAGGAAAAAGGGGAAGAGAATATTTTTAGAAAGAGCACGAAAGTAGGAAGATCACCAGTTAAGGGAGCGGAAGGGAAAGAAGAGAGGGGGGGAGAAAATAGAGAGGGGAGGGAAACGGAGAGGATAAATGAAGAGATAAGGAAATGGAGGGAGGAGAAGAAAGAGATGAGAAGATGGATGGAGGAGATGATGAGCGAATGGAAAAAGGTAGAGGAGGAATTGAAGGGGTATAAAGAGAAGGAGAAAAGAGAGATGGAGGTAGAGAAAGGTGAGAGAAAGAAGGAGGAGGTAGGAGGGGGAGAGAAGAAAGACAGGAGGTGGGAGGATATAGGAGAGAGAGTAAGGAGAATGGAAATAGAGGGGGAGATGATGAAAAGAGAAGCGAAAAAGAAAAATATTATAATAAGGGGGGTAAAGGCCAAGAAAGAGGGATGGGAGGGATTAAGAGAGGAAGTGGAGGAGATAGTAAGAGAAACGGGAGCAGAGGCGAAAATAGAGGAAATAAAGAGAATTGGGAAGAGATATAAGGATGGAAAAGACATGGTGATGGTGAGATTCGAGAACGTGAGGGATAAAATACAGGTAATGAAAGGGAAGAGAAATCTGAGGGAGAGGAGCGAGTGGATAAAGGATGATCTCACGGAAAAGGAAAAAAGAGTAGAATGGTTAATAAGGGAGGAAGCGGAGGTGAAGAGAAGGGAAGGGTTAAAGGTGAGGGTGGGGTATATGAAGTTGTGGATAGAGGGAAAGTTGTGGAGATGGGATGAAGAGAAGGATAAGCTGAAAATGGAGCAGGGAATAGGAGAGGAGGGATGGAGGAAGGAAAAGGGTTTTTAAAAGGAAAAATGTGGGGGGAGGAGGGAGATAGGAGAGGGAAGAGGAGGAGGGATAGGAAGGAGGGAGGCAGAGGTAATGGAAGAAGGGAGGATTATAAGGTAGGATTTTGGAATGTAGCGGGCCTGGAAAACAAGGATAAGGAGTTCTGGGAGGGGATAGGAAAATGGGATGTAATAATTATGAGTGAAACGTGGGTACAGGAGAAGGGATGGGTAAGGATAAAAAAGAGGCTGCCAAAAGGATATGTATGGGAATTACAAGAGGCGGGAAAGAGAAACAAGAAAGGAAGAGCGATGGGAGGAATGGTAATGGGAAGAAGAGAAGAGATAGAAATAGAGAAAGGGAAAGGAGGAGAGGGGGTAGAGGAAGGAATTATGAGTACGAAAGTGAAATTAGGAAGAGAATGGTGGAGGATAGTAGGAGTATACGTAAATGGAGATCTGGAAAAGAAGTTAAAGAAACTGAGGGAATGGATGGAGAATAGAGAGGAGGGGGTAAAGGTGCTAATAGGAGATTTTAATGCGAGGACGGGAATAGAAGGGGGAGGGACAGGAGATGAAGGAGAAGAGAAGATAGAGAGAGAAAGGAAATCAAAGGATAGAAAATGTAATAAAGAGGGTAGGAATTTGTGTAGTTTTTTGGAAGAGATGGGATGGTCGATAATGAACGG
>NW_011963317.1:0-3279 GCF_000949405.1 Vollenhovia emeryi
TTTTGTACCGCGGTACATGATATTTCTCCTTAGTTTAACCCAATCTACTACTATTTTCAAGGTGGCTACTTTTGCATCAGACACCCTGTATATTACTATCTGTTCGGGCCCGGGCTCGCGGTACGCGGCGCGAGCGCGGTACTTGGGGAAAACGGTCGCTGTCGATCAGCTGCGCGGCGATCACGCCGCGACCGCGTGCGGAACGCGTGTAGTCGCAACAGCTGATTCGCCTAACTATTCTCCGAATCCGCGTCGAGTTTCGGCGGATTGCCCTCTCCTCGCGCCTCTCTTCGCGACACGGGGCCGCGAGATCTTTTCGCGGAACACACGTGCTTTAGCTTTCAGTTAAGTCATATCGTGCAATTATCTAGTGTCCGTAATAACGCTGCTTCGTACATCGTTCGTCGCGAACTGCCAGTCTCGAAAATCAGCCGTTTATTACCGCGAAGTCTCTCGGTCACGGATCGAGTCAAAGTTCCTTAGCTCCTTTGTCTTTCCGATCCTTGTGTAACCGAGATCTACCTTGATTTCAATCATCGTTCCTTTTGTTCACCTAAACGTTACATGTTACTAATTTGTAATTGTTTCATCATAAAAGGGGGGTTCACGATGATGAGTTCCCTCATCAGGCGTAATTAAGATCATCTTAAACCACCTGAATAATCTGAGTCTCTAACTTTTACTTTCCAATTAAACTCCGGCCCGTTTCGCATTTTCCTTTGTCTCCGCAAGTCAAATTTGCCGTTTCATCGCTCGGTATAAACAAGTTATCTCCTCACCGACTTTGACTCGGTCAATCACGTGTACTTCTGTCGCCAACGAATACCGGTGACTCGGACGGTTCTTCAACTGATTAAGTTAAAAGACGCTCAAAGGTTCTTTCGCTCCACATTCAGGACAAGATTGACCCGGGTTTTCGATCTAACATTGACCGGCCTCGTTGCATCCAACTTCCGAGTGCGCGTCGCGATCCAGTCAGAATTCGTTTCGTCTCACTTCGCGTCTCTGTCGAGGCGGAATCCGCGATTTTAAGTTTCGGCCTGAGGTCGGCCTCAGTGTTACCGAAACACTATCTACATGTCTCTATTCCAGGTAGAACATAAAATTCATAAAGACGTTATTATGACATTATCATGATTTTATTCAACATTTAAAAGTTTTCTAGATATGTCCAGATAACTTTTATGTGATAAATAAAATTGTGATAGTCATAATGACGTCATTATGAGTTTCATGTTCTATCTGGGTTGGGATTATTGTTAGTCAAATCAAGACCTTTTTATGACTACTTTTTATATTATACATTTTTATAATAATAAGCAGTTATACAGTCAAGAAACGTATCACATTTTCTAAATATTAAGAAAAAAAAATTTTTTTAAGAAGTCAATATAAAGTCATTTTTAAGTCATCTGAAATTAAGATTTTTAATCATGATAAAAAAATGATGTAAATTTGGTCAATTTGATGTCAAATTGACATTATTTTGAATTTTCTGTTCTCCTTGGGCTTCCTAAAGAACTTTCGGAGGATGTCTTCGGGACCTCGTGAGGATATAATGAGGCGCGCATCGGGTGTTCCACAGAATATCCTCAGGATGTCCCGGGACTAAAATGGGACGTCCCCACAACGTCCTTACGTCCCGTCCTGGATATTCTGAGAACGTCTTGAGGACGTCCTTGTGCTATTTGGGGTATAATGGCTATTACGGCTGCAGCAACTGTTATCAATATGGAACTCATTGTAATTCTGTTAAGTATCCATTCTTAGAACGGGATCCTGAATTAAGAATTCATGCGTCACACATGAAGGATGTATTACTTGCGGAAGAAAAAATAAGTTTTGTAAGAGGAGTAAAGGGTTGATCAGCGTTTTGTAAACTGACTACTTTAGACATGGTCTGGAGTTTTGTCCTCGACTCAATGCATAATGGAATTTTAGGAGTGACTGTACAATTGTGGGATTTATGGTTGAAGCTATTGACACTATCACTACAAAGGCAAATTGACCACCTTTTGCTCCTCGTGAAACCTCCTCGAGATCTTTATCGATTACCGGGAAAATTATCCAATAGAAGTAATTGGAAAGTTGCGAAATGTGTGTGTGTGTGTGTGTGTGTGTGTGTGTGTGTGCGCGCGCGTGCACTGAAAAAAAATATGGTTGAAAAAAACAAAATTTGTTTGACCTTACTAAATTATTTAGTCACATACGTTCAAATCAATATTTTGAAATTTTACGAAATAATTTGTTCTTAGTGCAAACAAAGCATTATCCAAACTATCAAAATAGACAGTTCAATACAACAATGTACAGTTACTACAACAAAATATTTTTTTGGTACACGAACACGTTTGTTTGAATTGTAGGTAGAATCTGTTGCCTCGAATAGATCGTGATTGAATTAACAAAGCAGATTTATTTGTAACTAAAAAATTGCTCGAAACAACAAAATGTATAGATTGATTAAACATGAATTTGATTAGGTTGATTAAAATTTAGTTGAAATTCACGTTCATGGAATTATAAAACAACTAAACTTACGTTACTTAAACTAAACTAATAATGCTTGCATCTAAATATATTGCTGAAGGAACAAAATATCTATTTAACACAAAAAATATCCTATTGAATGGATTAAATATACTGTTTATATTTTCGTTTACTCAGTTCCATGGACAATATTGATGATTGCTGCACTCGAATGTTTTGTTACCTTAGTTAAAATTTTTATAAAGGAAAGGAAAAATTCGTTTCACTAAAAGAAAAAATTTGTTAGGACCACAAAATAATGAGCTCAAAAAGTTTCAGTTTAGTTAGAGGAATTAAATATATAAAGCTCGCAGCAAAATATAAAGTGAAAACAACTAAATATTATTTTGGTATAAACAAATATCTCATCGAATAAATGAAATATATGATTGGTATGTCTGTAGAGATACAATATTTACTTGAATATCACGAGACACGAGTGTCTCGCGCCAAGTGTAAGCAAAGCTAGTACCACGCGCGCGAGACCGACCGTGTTAGTTTACGCGAGTACACGACTTGACGGGCCCTCAGATTTTTATTTCTCAACAATGGCTGATCCCACGAACTTGAGACTGCGCTTAATCGATAGCTTGGGTACGATTTGCATAATAAAAGTATTTTTACTTTTTTCCTACGTGCCCCATGAGTAGAGATATTGCAATGCAAAGTCTACGGGTCGGAATTTTTACGTAATTTTTTATAAGAAACGTCGTCGTCGTCGTCGTCGTCGTCGTCGTCGTCGTCGTCGAG
>NW_011963318.1:0-3281 GCF_000949405.1 Vollenhovia emeryi
AGTATATATTTCAGTGTTGTCATCATGAAGAATAGAGATAAGGAGACCGAACTGACACGGAAAAATGTTCGAGAAACACGGCCAAATTGGTCGCTGGACTCTAATTTACTAATGCTCCGCTAGATGGCGCCTCCGTTTGACGGGACCCACACGTACACGCACCGGCGGCTATATGTAGTGTGTGGAAGCAGACGAGACCGGCAACAGCGCACATATACATGCACGATTTTAACTCTCCCCACCACGCTCCACCCTGCAATCTCTCCTCCTCCTCAACTCTAAGCCAATAGCCATCGGGTACCTTCAGATTGCAGTGCCATCATGAAGAATAGAGATAAGGAGACCGAACTGTATGTTCGGGACACGCGGCCAAAACCGATCCCCGATGGTTGTATCTTTAGGTACCAATAGATGGCACTGCAATCTGAAGGTACCTAGAGTACCTCTAGTGAGAGTATGGACACCGTTAGTCGATTTTTGATTGGCTCTTTGATTCGCCATTTGTAACAGGGCAAAGTTTGATCAAAAGTAAGATTTTTGCAGAAATTGTGGTTCAAATCTTGCTTTTGATCAAACTTTTTTGACTCGGGGTCGGGTCGAGTCAGAAATGTTATTTTTAACAACATGACATTGTCTTTATCACTTAGGAGGACATATAATTAATAAAATTATGAAAAAGTGCAATATATATGTGAGAATTGTATTTGTGCAATAGGTAGTAGAAATCCTACTGCATTTCCATATGCAGAAATAACACGACTGCGATGTTTTAAAGAAAATACTCTTTTTTTGTTAATGAAGTCACTTTTAATTTTATTTTAGATATGGAAAAAATTTTTCGGTTTTATTATGAAAATGTACGAAATGTTAAGTCATTTAATGTAAAAGAATTTTATGTTATCCGTTGTCAGGAATTACAGTTTAATATTCCTGATTGTCATCATTAAGACTGAAACTTATGTCTGTGATACCTGTAATAAAACAAAATAATACTTTTGCTAGTAAGAGTGTAGCAATGCATAATAATATAAAATAAAAATAAATATCTCTTTAATTCTTATTTTATTAATTTTCCTTTCATTTATTTTATGTTAAACGAATTTTCTAAAAATTTATACTTATTTCAGATTCATATGTAGAAGTTAATGTGGCTGCGTTCAGATATTCATTACCAGTACTAAAAATCTATACTTTACGTCACGTTCATTATAGATTTTCACTGGCAGTGAATATCGGGATACAGCCTATGGGTGCTTTCCAATTATTTTACACTTTTTAACACAAACGTACACAAGAAGACACAAAGTGTCGCGATGTGCACGACTCAATTGGAACAAAAATATACCACAAAGAGTACACAAAGTAGTATACTATCTATGCTTGGTATTTTTAATCCATGGTGATGATTGAAACTGCGTCACCTAATGTTGATTCAAAATATTTATTACCTCAATGATACTCTGAATATTGCCGTTGTTCATTGTTGAGTAAAAAGAAAAAAAATGTGTGCCGTACTTGCGTATTTTCCTCCTCCCACTTCGGTATTACTTATGCGCCAGAATGATATCAGACGTAACCTCACTTCTTTTTTTCCCTTTTATATAGTAAACCGTCGTAGCGAAGGAATATGCCGACCACTTGTAGCCGCCGTACTTAGTAACTATTATTTGTCACTAGAATACACAAGTTTACACAGCCGACTAGTAGCCCTCAGGGTACTATTACATTTGTCGTACGACAAATTTTTCAAGCGTGTCGATTGGCCGCTGAATAGAAAGTTTCTAGATACTCGAGAATTTTACTATCCTTCAGCCAATCAATACGCTTAAAAACTTTGTCGTACGACAAATGTAATACCAGCCTCAGGCTGAGTACGAATGTGTAGAGGTGTGTCGACATTTGTGACAATTGGAACGCCATTTGTGTCGCCGTGTGCACGAAAGTGTCTAGGGATATTGCAATTGGAAAGCACCCTATATGAAGAGGCTTGCAATTGAAAAATATCACAGAAATGAATTTGAAAAGCGCGCCACAGTTTCCCTGTTAATGTCGGACGTTGTCCATACTCTCACTAGAGGTACTCTAAAGGTACCCGATGGCTATTGGCTTAGAGTTGAGGAGGAGGAGAGATTGCAGGGTGGAGCGTGGTGGGGAGAGTTAAAATCGTGCATGTATTTGTGCGCTGTTGCCGGTCTCGTCTGCTTCCACACACTACATAGCCGCCGGTGCGTGTACGTGTGGGTCCCGTCAAACCATAGACTTCTATAGACGGAGCATTAGCTACGACTCTGGACAAGAGGGGTCTGATATTCGGGGCGCGGGAGGCACTCATCTGACATCGACTCTTTCCGGTGAGACCCAGTGAGAAGGCTGATGTCAAATCGACGTCGATCCGACGTCGATTCATTGAAAACAGATCGACATCGAAATTAACATCGAAAATTAGCCAATTTCGATCAAATTGTTTTAGCATTAATATAAATCGACATCGATTCAACATCGATTCATTGAAAACACATAGATATCGAGATTAAGAGACTACTATATCATATGAGGTGTGCTGGGGCATTGATCATCGATCGATGACCGACATCGATTCTGTAAGAAATATAGCAGCCGCGACTCTACGAGAAGTTGTGTTTTGTACTTTGGTAAAACATTGATTAAAATATTAAAGGGTTGTCCATTAGTACAAAAGTTTGCTTTTATGAAGTTTGCGAGAACTTTAGTTACAACTTTGTTTTTTCCTGAGATTTATGCATTATTTACTTCGACAATACTGTGATAAAATATTTTATTTTCTTCGATAAAATATTGATAAATTTTTTTTACATCGATTAAAATATTTTTTCACAACAGAATGGAGATTGTTCTGATATCTTAATTATTAAAATAAACATTGATTTAATTTGATTATAAAGGGTGTCCCACTAAGACCGCCTATTTTGAATTTAGCACCATTTTGTTTGTGTCGGTCGTACAGCGTTGTTGTTGGACAGTTGTCATGTGTAAACATTGAGGTTAAGTCATGGAAAATTACACGAACGCACAACGCATAGAAATTGTGAAAATCCACTACCGAAATGGTGAGAGTTTTGCGGAGACGGTTCGAAAATGTCGTGGATTTTTCGGTCACCATAGCGCACCTTCTCGTCGTACAGTGGTCCGATTAATTGAGAAATTTGAAGCGATTGGGTCAGTTCAAAGTTTGGACTGTTTCAAAGTTGAACAAATTTCTCAATTAATCGGACCACTGTACGACGAGAAGGTGCGTTATGGTG
>NW_011963319.1:0-3284 GCF_000949405.1 Vollenhovia emeryi
GTTCAGGAAATTCCACTAAGAATTTACCTTAGTAGGACCTATCTAGGCCCAACGATGGCAAGCTTATTTTAGAGCATGCCTATCTGGGCCCTACATTGCCTGGCCTATTTTAGGGCATGCCTGTCTAGGCCCTTTACGAACCTCGGGCACGCCCTGACAAAATGCTACCTGGGGATGGTTGACAAGATACTACGTTCGTTTAGTTATTGTGGTTGAGGAAGGACGATCTAAGGTAAACTGAAAACAATCGGACGTAGGTTGCCATTGTAGGCCAAGGATTGCAATACAAGAATTTTGATCAATTGAGATAGGATGCGGGTTAACTCGTCGATCTGGTGGAACATCGTTGAGAACATCAGCATCGTTACTTGCCCATTTTTGTAACGGGAAGCCGCCCGCCATGCACAATTGACGAAGTTGACATACTATTTTTTTTACATTTTCAATTGAATCGGCTCCTCCAAATATGTCGTCAACATATCTACCTTGCGTGAGGCAAGGAACTGCTAATGGGAATTGTTTACCTTCGTCTTCGATAAGCTGTAAAATTGTACGTAGAGCCAAGAACGGCAGCACAAGCTAGCCCATACGTTACGGTGGTAAGATCGAACGATTGAAGAATTTTTTCCGAAGTTGACCATCGAATCCGCTGAAATTTCCAGTCGTCAGGATGAACGTTGATTTGTCGATACATTTTAACGATATCAGTCGAAAAAACGAATCGAAATTGTCTAAACCAGATTAATACGTTGAAAAGATCTATCTGTAATTTAGGGCCTGCGTGAAGAATTTCGTTGAGAGAAACTCCAGATGTGTAGTTCGGCTCGAGGCATTGAAAACAACTCGAAGTTTTGTAGTAGTACTATTTTTTCTCCAAACTCCATGATGAAGTAAATAAAAATTTGGATGAAAATGTTCAATATTTTTTTGTTATTAATTGCATATGTCGAAGGTTCTCGTATTCATTCATGAATTTCAGATATTCTTCTGAATACTTGACATCTGATTTAAATTTATTTTGAAGGGATTCCATCAACCTTGATGCTTTATTATACGAATTTCCCAAAAGATGAGGTGAATTTTTAAAAGGGAGACGAACAATGTATCGGCCTTGAGTGTCTCGAGAATGGGTGTCTTTAAAATGTTGCTCACACTGTTGATCTTCAGAAGATAGAAGAAATTCGTGACTTGTTTTTACTTCTTCTAATTGCCAAAATCTGTGCAAAAGATCATAAAGTTGAGATTCCATAGAGATATGATAACTTCGAGCAGTAAGACGTAGCGTTTCTGATGAGGCAGGGCCGGATAAAACCCATCCGAATGAAGTCAACTGTGCAATAGGAGTATTGGATGGTCCTTTTTTTAAACCTTCCTTAATAATTAAATGATAGTGATCTGCGCCAATGATGAGATCTACAGATCCCGGAGAACCAAATTGAGGGTCGGCTAAATGTAATCCATCGAAATGTGGCCAGTATTGTTTGATAATTTGAACTGAAGGAATTGAACTGGTTAATTTAGTAAGAATATGAGCTGAAAATTGAAACTCTTCTGACTTATCATAGAGAGAAGTAATCTTGAAAGAAGTAATTCCACGAGTACGGTTAGGTGTTTGTTCTTCAACCCCGACTAAAGGAATGGACGATTGTGAACGAGGAAGCTTTAATGTCTGAACGGCTCTTTCAGATATAAGCGTTATCTCAGAACCTTGATCAATAAGTGCTCGGATCTTCATGATGCGTCCTGCTTTATTGATGAGTAGAACTTGCGCGGTAGCTAATAAAATACAGTTGGTAGATGCCTGAACCGGATTAATAGCGGCATGTAAAACTTGTGATGAACCTGGTGTGGTTGAAGTTTCGGTGGAAACATTTGAAGCTGTTTTTTCAGAAACGTTTTCTTTACCTGATGGAACTTTTCTGTGAATCGTTGTATGGTGTTTCTTACCACATTTTGTACATCGTCGAGTTGAAAGGCATTCAGACACACGATGTTTTCCCAAACAATTATAACAAAGGCCGTGCTTCATGATTAAAGAATAACGTTGCTGGGTAGTTTGTGAGTTATATTGGGGACAATTATACAAAAAATGCTTCGCCGAACAAAGAATACAAGAAGGAATTTGTTGTGTCATCTGGGTTCTCTTTTGAATTTGATGATGAGATTTAACTGCTTGAGGTGATATCTTCTTTTTTGCAGGAATGTTTTGAGATTTTTCAAATGCTTGTAACGAAAGAAGACGTGTGACCAAAAACTCACAAAAATGTTTCCAGGTGGGCGGTTCCTTTGTTGATCCGAGATGGTATTCCCAAACCTTAACGGATTCTGAATCCAATCTTTGAATTGCTGTAAATACTAGGAAATCATCCCACTTATCAACTGGGCGTTGTAAAGTTTCCAGCGTTCGATAAATTTGCATGATATTTGTATAAAGATTCTCGAGTTCACTGGCTGACTCCTGCGTAATCTTTTTTAATGAAAGTAAGGACTGGATTGCTGAATTAACTAATAGTCGTTTATTTTCGTAAAAAGAAGTAAGATCGGTCCACGCCTTTTCAAAATTATCAGCAGTTAATGCGGTATTCTTAAGAAAATGAGAAGCTGTACCAGTCAAGCTGGCTTTAAGATATTGTAGTTTTTCAACAGGGCTTAATGTTGTATTTCCAAGAATTATCGAAGAGAATAGATTTTTAAAGGACATCCATTCAGAAGTCGTTCCATTAAACTTAGGCAAGTCAATCCGAGGAAGCCTAGTGTGATGAGATATTGACATTTGGTGCGAAGAAGATTGAGAAAGAGATCGTGTAGATGATATTCTAGGAAGAGTCAGTTCTTCAGAATCAAGATGAGTGGACAATTTATCGATTGTATTTAAGTATTGTTCATAAGTTCGAGCGTGAACATTATCACAAAAATACGAGTGTTCTCGTATAAATTTCCGGTCTTCTGTATTAAGTTGGCCGATTGCTATAATGATCGCGTCATGAATGATGTGGCGACCCACGCCACATCAGGCGCGCGGGCACCACACGTCACGGCGCTGCTCCTGCGAGCACCGACGACACGGCGCGCGGCGGTAGTACGGCGCGCCGCCGATAGGTGGACACAGCGCCGGCAGCATACTCGCATTCAGAATTCAGTGGCGATGGGTATATTAAGACCCTCGGCGGCGACGAAAATTCATTAAGTGTTTCTCGTCGGAGACGAGTCGCGAGTGCCCGTAGTCGTCTGTAGTATTTCCTCGAGCGAGCCCCACGGGCCTCGATTATTTTTCTCCAAGCGAG
>NW_011963320.1:0-3284 GCF_000949405.1 Vollenhovia emeryi
GAACTACGCGAGAAATATTGTGCAATGACGAGAACTCCTCAATATCGACCAGCATCTCAGCCTTATATGTGATAAAATAGTGTTTTCGGGCTTTATTAATTTTTAAAAAATAACGCTGACCCTGTGGTGCATAGAACTCTTTAGGAAAGTGTTAAATACGTTCAGAACTACCCGGGAAATATTGTGCAATGACGAGAACTCCTCAATATCGACCAGCATCTCAACCTTATATGTGATAAAATAGTGTTTTCGGGCTTTATTAATTTTTAAAAAATAACGCTGACCCTGTGGTGCATAGAACTCTTTAGGAAACTGTTAAATACGTTCAGAACTACCCGGGAAATATTGTGCAATGTCGAGAACTCCCGAATAGCAACCAGCATCTCACCCTTATATGTGATAAATTTTATTTTCTATAAATTAATCATCAGAACTATTGACAGAATGAGTCTAGACTGTAGAACTCTACGGAATCTTACTCCCCTGTGATCATATAGTCGAAATATGATGAGATGCTATCAGGTGTTACGGGAAGTTAGCATCTCATTTTTTCAAATCGCGATTTTAATAGTAAATTCGACGGAACTATTGTTAAAACCTATCAGGAACTATAGAACTATGCTGGATGCAAGTAAATTTGCAGTTAATTTGTGAGATGCCAATACTTGAGATGCTAGCTTCACACACACGTCGCTTATGCGTGCACAAATCTGCGAAAGGATAACTTGTGAAGATGTTTCCAAGATTTTATTTTTTTAAATTAAGGGATAGCAATATAATCTTCTACTAATAGCTTATCAATGTTGTCTTTGTCAGAACTGACCAGTCATTATTGGGTACATTTTTAATAACATGAGTCATGTGAAACTTACAAATTTTAAACAATATTCTTAATAATGTGAGTCACGTAAAACTCTGAAGTGTTTTGTAAATTTGTAAGTAATATTTTTAATGACATGACAGTCATGTAATCTCTAGCATTTAAGCAATAAAATTTTGAACTTGCAGCGCAAGAATTCTTACAAACTGATAAGCTATTCGTTTTTTTAAACACTACATTATTTATATATAAAAATTATGTCATTTAAAACTAAAATATAAAAAAAATATACTTGTGTATATAAACGCCAATTTTTTTCCTTTATTTGGTGCCTGGGTTTTCTAAAACAGCATAAAAATTCAGCTAAAATATGCATCGCTCAGCTCAATTTAATAATTTACATTATAATATCAATAGTATCTTAAAGTATATAAATTATTCTGCTTCCTTACCTGTAGCAAATTGAATTAGAAAGAGGAGGTGTGACCGGATACGACGTTGCTGTTATTATGAAGGTGTTGCAAAAATAAGTTTTGTTCATTATACTGCAGTCTTTAACGCAGTCTTTAACGCAGTGAAACTTTGCGGCTGTTACCACCTTTACGTCAATACGAAACGGTCACCTTAAACACACAAACACACAGTGATATATCTTACACTCATTGCCAGCGATATACTAGAAAACACCGTGCAACCGCCGGAGCTTCCTTCTGAACACGAACACAGATGACGCAACCCAATAAACAAAAAGTCCTCTTAACGTGTTCTTTAAGATAACTTTTGAGAGTTAAAAGATGTCTTTCAAGATTTCCGAAATGTGGTCTTATAGTGCAACTAAAAGATGTCCAATGTCCATCTAAAAAGTGATCTTACAGACATCCTAATGAGCACTTTTCAGTTTTATAACTTCTCTTGAAAGTTATCTAAAAGTCAACATAAAGAGAATCAAGAAGAGACCTCTAGGGTGTCATTTTAAGGTTATGATTATTTTTATAATTTTGTGAGAACATCGAATAAAACTGGAAAAAATGAAACAGAATTAGAATTACAAAATCGTAGAAAACAGAAATTTATTTATTCTGTTTTAAGCAATTTGTAAATCTGAATTCTGTTGCATCTTTTCCAGTTTTATTCAACTTCTTCTACTATAAAATAAAAAGTAATACAATTTTATAGAATTAAAATTTAATAAAATTTTAACATTTTTTAAAATTTTGTTACATTCGAAACTCTTTAATTACTCGCATTTATGGTTGCAATTATTACTATGTAACGGAGGTGTTGAGCATATCTGATTTAAGCGCCTCCTCGCGGTTTTGTAGCACTGTACCAATGTATTACTACGCGCAGTCCGTCGTAGTCTCCCCGAGCCGAATGTCGTCACGCGGTCACGACGCGATAAGTCGCATTGCATATTCTTTCCGTTCATATAAGTATAATTTCCGTTCTATCTGTTTAGTCGATAGTACTGCTGACGATATGTATTTGATCTCATATTAAACATACCTGTTCAATCGCAACTCTGCTTATTACAATACGCCCAACATGTTATGGGCCCAGTGTCGTACACGAGGTTAGATACAGGTAGCAATCCGTTACGTGACGCAATAAGAGAGAACTTTATATATTTCGCGACGTACGCGTAATCGAACTGTTCCTCTCTCTTTGGGCGTGAAAAACTGTTTCGTTAATAGCTAGTCAACTTTTTAAAGGTTTCCAGCGCCATCTATTCCTTTGTTTACTGGACAGCGACTAGACAAGCACTAGATAGCAAATGATTATTCATAAATTCCAACTAGTACTAAGCTAGTCAATAGCTAGGTAAAATATCTAGCCTGCGTGGTACAGTCACTAACCGTAAAATAAGATTAGCTAGATCAATTTCCACTCGGGTTTACAATGAGATTTTAAAACGTTTGAGGTTCCAGAAATTAACAAATTACAGTCGATTATTCTCCTCACACTTAAATATTTAGTTTTCGCGTTATATAATATACATATATTTATGTATTATGACGA
This sequence comes from Vollenhovia emeryi, assembly GCF_000949405.1. Classification (NCBI taxonomy): domain Eukaryota; kingdom Metazoa; phylum Arthropoda; class Insecta; order Hymenoptera; family Formicidae; genus Vollenhovia; species Vollenhovia emeryi. The sequence goes on from NW_011963320.1 coordinate 2,840, forward strand.
AATAATTTATATAAGATATAACTTTTATCTTATGCAAGAATATGAGTGGCCGAGGACATAAGATGGAAGACTGAAGAGCTGATGATCCCAGTCTCTCTGGTTAGACAAAAAAGCCTGCAGAGTCATGAGTTCTAAAACCTTAGCTAGCTACTACTTGGGAATGTAACGCTCATTTCTGCTAGTAATTAGGCGCGAAAAATTATCTAGCGGCTACCTAAAAACCCATAACTCGTACTTATCTAGCCGGGGCTAGACAGTGAAGAACTTGCAAAACAAAAAAAAATTAAAAATAAATTTTTTTTTGTTAAGATATTTTTATTCTCTCTACATCAGTAGTCGTACCTTCTAATCTCTTAATATTATCTTAACTTAAAATATCATATGTGAAAAATTTGTTTTACCACTGCTGGATTCGAACCTGGGATCAGAGAGAAACCTGATGCCC
>NW_011963321.1:0-3285 GCF_000949405.1 Vollenhovia emeryi
CTCATCTCCTTCCCTCTGCCGCCTCTGATATCTCCTTTTCTCCTTTCTCCTCCGCTCGTCTCTCTCTCTCCCCTCAGCTCTTCCTCGTGCTCTGCCCACGTCCCACCTTCTTCTCTCCTCCTCCTTCTGCGCTTAAAGTCGCTTCCTCGACTTCTCTCCCTTCGCCTTACGCTCCTCCGTCTCCTACCTTCTTACCTCTTCTCTCCGCCTCTCTCACCTCCCTTCGCTCTTCTCCTCTCCTGCTTTCTCCCTTCTGCCTTTTTCTCTTCCACCTTCCTTCACTGTCTGCTACCGTCTTCCCTTTCGCCTCTGTCACAGCCTTTGCTGGTTCTTACCGCTCGTCACACCGCACGCACCGTCTGCCCCTCACGTGCGCCTTCCGTGTTCCCGAGCCCCTTCCCCTTCCACCTCCTCCCCCTCTGCCGTCTCGGCTGCTCGAGCTCGTATACATTCCTCCTGCCGAATCGATCTCTCGATCCCTCGAACTTTCCAGCCAATCTCCTTTCTCTCTTCACTATCGATCTCTCGCATCCGCTCTCGATCTCGCTTCTCTCCACCAATCCTCTTCCTTCTTCTTGCTGCTCTCACTCTCCTACCCCCTCTCCTCCTCCTTCTTCCTTATTCTGGAATCGCCAACTCATTGCCGCCTCACCTTTTCCGCCTCGATTTCTCCTCTGCCTTTCGCCTATTCTTCTCGCCTCCATGTCCTCCGGTTCCTCTCTCGTTCCTCTCACTCTCACTTCCTCCTTCTTCCTCAAACTCCACTTTTACGTCTCACTTCCGACAATTCTCTCGCCGCCTTCCCTCGTCAACTTCCTTTCACCTCGCCATCTTTACCCCCTCCTCAAGTAGAATTTTAGTATCTTTTGGCTTTTGTTGCAAACTTGAGATGTATGGATCTGACGAAATAAGGAGTTTGTGTAGCAAATTTTTATTTGTTTCGACTCTACCACATTTACGCGTATGAGATTGTCTAAATAGTTTAACGTCTTTGTTGCGCGATTCTTGCGCTTCTTCGGACAAAATTCCTAGAGGTATAAGTACAAAAAAATCGATTATTTTTGCTCCATGAAAGAGAACCATATGAACTGATGCAGGCATATAGTACCAATGATATAATTGTACATACAGTTTTGCGGTCTGCAAAACGTATTCATTGAATTTAATACTGTCTATTGCGTAACCAGATAAAAGAGTTTGTAAAATAATACCAAATCTTTCAATTAATTCTGCATTGACACCTGTGATTTCAGAAGTTATGTTGCATTATGGAAAAACCTCCTTGCAGTATTTCCATCATTTGAGTTCCCAGAACCCTGTTTCGGGTAATCTACGAGAAGACCCTTTTTTGTTCTAAATTCGTATTGAATTTTTTCTTTAGCTGTCTGCATTTGCTGTTGGTGTTCTTTAGTTTTTGCTGACCACGTACAAAATTGTAGGCGATAGGCTATGTGAAGAATGCACTCCATAAAACGTATCTTTGCATGCAAGATTGATAAGCCGTACTTAAAATTTTTTTCAATTTCTATTTTTTTTTAAAGTACTTCAAAATTATTCATCTGTACAGGTGTTGCTTGACAGATGCAACAAGATGCAGAAGACGGTGTTCCTGTTAAAGCCTGCCGCACTTTTCCATCGATCATCGTTAATTGTAAGATGTGATTAACTTTCAATGTACCCCCTTCGATTTCCATTGTTGTTGAAAGAAGTGAATTAATTTTTGCTTTCACGCAATCAATGTCTGAAACAATTTTTTCACTAGTTTCTTTTGCATATTCGAAGGATATAGGTCGGCAATATCTTGGAGAATTAGGCTGAAGATTACGCCATAATTGTACTTGACCGTTTGGACCATTCATTTCCAAGGTAAGCGGAACAACTGATATCATAAAGATACTTTCATCCGATATTGTTCCATCGGAAAACTTCTGTTTAAATTGGCTTTGACCAGAAGCTCCATCACAACCCCATTTTGACGTCATGGTAAAAAAAATTTCATTTTCTGAGGATATGAAATGTTCCAAAACTTCTGGTATTTCAAAAATCCGTCTGCATGTATGATCTAATAAACCCTGCAAGTCCACGTTTGCACCTTTTTCAGTAACCGATACACTTGAAGCAGGAGGATAACACTTTTCTCTGTCTAGACCAAGTTTCTTAAAAGGTGTCAAAATGTTGATATTTTTATCGCGCATACGCTTTCTAATCGTATCATATTGCCACTTAGCAATTTACAATCCTCTATTAATGCTAAGGCTTCCTGATGTGTGAAAGATATAATATCATCTTCAATGGAGTGATCACTTTCTGCATCATTTAAAAGCTTCTCAATGATATTTACCACATGCCTTTTTCCAGAATCCTTTAAAATTTTATAAAATGCTTTCTTTATTTCCTCAGCAGTGCAGCTATCTAGTATCGATTGTATTTTTCTACATTTAGTAGATCTAGAACCTTGTGAAACATCTTCTAATCGTGGCCTTCCAATCTTTATCTTACTATCGAAATTGACTACAAAATCAGTGGACAACCAAGATTCATTCTTCTTCGTAAATGTACTTCTATTATAAATCGACGATTTCATTTTAGATTTAAAAATACTTATAAACGAACGATTAAGTTTATCTTCAACAGTTTTTAACTGTTCATCGTTAAGAAGTTGGTAATAACTTTTTATGTAATTTACTAAGCAATCAACATTCCAATTTTCTTTTGGCACTTGATGTATGTATGTATGAGTTTATTTCCCTTGCGGGGTACATGCGGACCTCCGCTCCGCTTACAAAAACCTTTCCTTCGCTCGCTTTTTCGCACGCTCGCGAGAGAGAGAGATTTTTCACGCCTCCTCATTCACTCTTCCATTCATCCCTCTTGGACCTCCGTTTCCGCCGCATTTTCCATTTTCGTCTCCTCTCGCACTCTCTTCCTCGTCTATCCTCATCCCCTCTCCCCTCCATTCCTCTATTCTCTTCATCCATTCTTCTCCCCCTCCTTCTCCCTCTAATATTTCCTCTACTATCTCTCTCCAATTTCTCTCCCTCCCCCAGTCTGTGCATTCCTCTAGAACGTGTTTCCACGTCTCCTCACTCCTACTACATACCCTACATAACCTTCTTTCCTCATTCTCCCAGTACCTATTTCCCTTCATTTCCTCTCCTAATCTGAATCTTGCCATCCTCTGCCATCTTTCTTCTTTCCATCCCTTTTTTAAGTATCCTGGTAACCCCTTTCCTTTTATCCATTTGTACCATATGTTTCCCTTCGTCTCCCTTATCCTCCTCCATC